>NW_027210627.1:1880000-2152500 GCF_029030835.1 Brachyistius frenatus
CCATCTCCAGAAGGGACATAAGTCACTGAGACACACAACTGTGGCAAGTTCATCAAGGTGTTGTCTACATGAGATATAAAGTACATTACACTCTAACAAATGGATCTCTTTCCTGGTGGCAGTTGTAAAATTAGATCTACATGTTTGCACTGGCAGGCGTCAAAAGACAAATTAATGTGACTTTCAGTAACAGCAAAATGTATAATCGACTCTGAAGTCGAAATGAAACAGGTGCACACGAACTAAGTAAATAGTAGTTACTGCAAGTAACTCCAGCTCTACGAGTACAAGACAATGGTTATGGTATCTTCTCTTTAAATGACATCTGTGTATTTGTGAGGAAAGTTATTGTTTGTGTAGTTTGATGAATAAATACATGTGATTTTGCACTTCATACTGTTAGTACCACTAGTACTATGATCTCGATACAACTGTCAAAAAACTGATATATAGAGCTAGCGTCCATATATTCAAATTTTCAGTCTCTAAACTACACTAATACTAATGCAACACAGTCTCCTTTCTCAAAGAAAATATAGCAGTTTGAATTTGGTGAGCACAGACTGAGATGGAGACAAAAGAAGAGTCAATAATATTGAATCTCTAGTCTGAGCTCAGCACAGCATATAATTCAGCGACAATTCTATTTCATAATTCTTCCTGGACAGAGATCTTAGCCGCTGTGGCCACTGACATTTTATACAGCCAAGCTTACATCCAGAGTCTCTGTGGAGTCACCATCCAGGTCTGTATCTGGGCTCCTGCACACTGAGCCAACCCAGACTACTGTGAGTGCTGCAATTACAGTCAGGCCAGTGAGGAAAAACAGTATGATTTACTCACTGGCCTCATTTTTTTTAACGGCACCGCCAGACAAGCTTCCTCAGCAACCACCTACACCAAGCTGGTGATCTGGATAAAGGAAACCAAAAAAAAACTGAAAAACAACTGCTGAACTCTTAATTTGGCAGGAGATGTTGTTATGTAGCCAGGTTAAATTGTCCAATGTCTCAAAAAGTCGACTAAAACGGATTCATGTGCAGTCGTTGTATTAGAAATGTATTTTCTTTGAAAAAAAAAAAAAAAAACTGTGAGTAAAGCGAGTTCACAGGACCTCTGGACAATAAAAAGGTGGTTTTGTCAAGTGCAGGTGTTAAGTTTTTTTCACACTTGATGATGCTAACTATTTAAAACCAAAAGAATATTTGTAAAACATGAACAGTTTTTCTTTCTCTCTTAGTAAATTGTGTCTCATTGCATTTGTGAATGAGAGGACATGTTATTTGACTAAGATTCACAAACAACAAATTCTCAAGCAAATTTTCGCCTTGTGTTACTTGCACAAATACGCCCGCTCAAGTTAAATATTAACAACTCGGGCAGATGCAAATTCGTGAACATTCGCATGTTTGCAACGACTTTGCGTTTGGTCTGCGGTACCTGATAGAATTTCATGAAAAGGATAAATAATTCTGTGTTGAAAGTTGGATATGTGCCAGATCAGAAAAAAAAAATGTCTGAGAGGCTAGATTTCATCAAAACACCAGGGTATGGGTTCTATTATATGTCTTTTTTTTAAATGTAAAACTACAAAAAACTGTAAAAGCGGGAAAAACAAAATAACTCAAGACGTCGTCATGAAAGGGGATTGCTGTTTTTGTGTCCAAAGATAAAACGTCACATAAATCTGACCTTGTAAAATAATCCTTTGCCTTTTTGAGGCGTCAGTTTCTAGAAAACAAAACGCAATGATGGTGCAAAGTGGGCGAAATGAGACAGCCAATATGTCGGAGCCATAAGGAGGGTTTATGTTGTAGTCAACGTGGGGCACAAACAACAGCGGCAGAACAACACTAGAATCCGTGCCTGTTTGCACAGGGAAGAGGCATTATAATGAGCCCAAATAAATCTAATTAGTTTTAATGTGAGTGATCTTTATGGAGGAAGCTTCCAGGCTGATAGTGTAGAAGAAAATAAATTATGGACTTGAGAAGTATTTACTCCAGACTGCAGCCTTGGCAAAACATCTACGACACATAAATAGGCGTTGGGGCCTGTGAGGGTGAGATATGCAGTCTACTCAGAGAATGAACGGTGAAATCAGCCTCCCGACTAAAAGTGCTAAACAATATCAATAAAGTACACATAACTCCTGCCAATTCATTACCGGAAGGAGGATAATGCAGTCATGTTGTCTCAAGCGGACAGAAAAAAATGGCAGCTGCAAAGAGCTCGGCCTGCCCTCGGAAATTAATGGTACTCATCGAGAAATAAAAGAGCCGTAAAAAGCCGGTCTGTTTTCACCCACAACGGGATGACTTCTTGAATTGACTGAGGACGCCTTGGACAGGCGTGTGCCAGTGAATTCTTCGGAGGTGTTGGATGAGAAAGACATGCATTATACAGCCCCAGCCAAATTGGAACACCAATGGTGACAGTGTTAAGCCTGTCTGCCTGTCTGATTTGCTCACAGCCATCAGCTCTAAATACAATTTGTCAGCTCCATAAATGCCGAACAGAATCTGTGATAGTTTGATAAAATGGAGCTATCCGAAGCCTTTATATGCCCGAGACTGTGCTTTTCGCTAGAGCCACCGAACAAGAGATGCAGGGCAGAACATGGAGGGCTCGGATGTGCCAAAATTCTATATGGTTGGGATACCAAGGCCGCCTGCCCAGGTTCTCATGAATAAAACAGAAATGCTCCAGTATAATATTTGCATAAAATTAATTCTGAGCTTGTCAGCTGTAATTATCAGCTAACCAGTTGAATTTGTCTGAATCTTCTTTTGCATTCCTCCTGTGAAAAGTTAAAAAGTGGTCAGTGAGCAAAAGAAGTGCAAAAGATAAGCACATTTCAATCTACAGCCAATCACAGAAGTGTTGGTGACTAACCTCTACGGTACCATTGGCTCTTGATACTGACATCCTTCCAAGTTGGCCTTCACTTGGCCTGGTTAGTCCAGTTGATACCAGGCTGATTGTTTCAGGATTTTCAATGGTAATATCAAGCGGCAACCAACAGCGACGTCACCCGTTGGTTTGTGAACGGCCGTTACGAAGCCGAAGCCTCCAGTTCGGATTTTGTCCGTCGCCATCTTGCTAGTTCGGAGCGGTTTGGAAACAGAAGTGACCATATTTGGATGAACTGGGGAGGAGCCAGCGGTGGATCTGACTCCATATGATTGGAAACCCGACGATACTACGTCCCACCAACCGATAGCTGTAACCTGACTGCACCACAGGCCTGTCAATCAAACAGACATACCCCCCCCCAAAACACATCTTTTTAAAGCATATTTTCTAAATAGTGACGGGATTTTATTCGGATGGACCACCAGAAAACGAATAAGAAGAAGTGACTTTAGCTTGCACGGAAAACATTTACTGACTAAGAATTTTATGAGACTAGATGAATGGGAGTCTACGGAACCGGAGGGTTTTTGGAGCCAACCTCTAGTGGCACTCGGCGGTATTACAGTTTAAGGCACCGCCACATCCGCCTCATTCTTCAGACCCAGAAGCTACGTCCACTTTTATGTACAGTCTACGGGTGATATTGATATTTGAAAGAAAAACTATCACTAACTATTGCATCAGTGGACATTCAGTTTTTGCATCAATACATAAAGAAGGCTCACTTATATTTGTTTAAAATGTATACTTGTTTTTAGCTACCGAGGTATGTTTTGAGGAGGTTTCGCAGTTGAAAATCTGTTGGACGGATGAGATAATTGCAACACTCTTTCCAAGTGACCACCAGAGTATGTTGACACTTTTGCACTGCAAATTCTTGCTATTTACTGGCCAACATACAGGATGCGCAAATACCAATATACTTGTGATAAACTCGAACTGTACTATCAGTCATGTACCGGCGTCAGCCTAGTTCAACATTAGGTGTAAAAAGAAACAGGACTGGTTTCATGAACAGGTAAAACAAAAGGACATGACTGTTCAGCACAGCGAAGGGAACACAGAAGACAGTGAAGCTGCAGCCTGTAAGATGAAGGTGAGAACACAAACACAGCTGTGGGAGACAAGTACGAAAGGCACAACAACTCCTTTTGGAGAACCTCTGAAAGCTGAACGTGTCAGCAGTCTATCGCCTGATTACCACACGTTAAAGGGAAGGCACAACTTGGCTTACAGGCAAAGACTCTATGCTTGGCCAAGCTCCCACGCAGGTCCATAATTTCAGGAATGAGAGGGGAACCCCTGCTGTGCGAGGCAAGACTAATTTTACTATGCAAGACGTGCAACAGTACTTTTACTCGAGTAAGACATCCTGGTCTTCTTTTCACCCCTGGTGTCATCCACTGTACTAAAGCCATGCACATTTGCTGGGTGGGAGACGACATACTTTCCATATGCGCCGTTTTAAAGCTACAGTGTCCCGCTGAAGGAGCCTGAACTGCGTGTCACTCTGAGGCAGTGTCCACCTCGCGTTAACGTGCCTCCTGGCAAGATTTAAGCCGCATGTTCCCATCTGGCATTTCTTGCATCTCAACATGCGTCCCGAATGACAACTTAAGATCAGATCTCACTTCCCAGCTCTGTATGCAAATGAACGTGTACGCCACGTCACCAGAAATATACACGTAAATAAGCCCGAGAACGGGAACCTGAACAAGCTCGTTGTGTTTTAAATCGCTAAAAAGCTGCTTCATGGGCCCGGGACGGATTGAGGACACACTGCGTTTCCGCCGCGAAGAACACGTGTTCACGGGCGTCCCAGACCACCTCCGAACGGGGCCCGAGCAGATCGGCTCTCAATGCTCCCTCGATGCCTTTCCACCTTTACTTTTGCTGGAACATGTCAATGCCAAGTACTTCCTGATTATTAGCCGAAGACAACAAAATGTTGAGTCATCTTCCCTTCAGATGTTTTGCGTTCCGGTCGAATTGGTTTCAATGACTTACTGTGTACTTCATATTATTTCAGCCGGTCAGTGCTTTCATTTAATGTTCAGTTGAAGAAAGGGAAGTGAGACTTTCACGTCGGGCTGGAGAGCTTATTCTGCACGGTACGGATAAGTCACGATGAGTCAACTAAGCTGCCACGGGGTCTTGATCCCACGCACAGCTATAACAGTGCAAACTTCGTCTAAGGCGAACAAGTACGGGCGTTTAAAATGTTTTTGACCCACTAACAGGCAGACAAGGGGGGAGTTTAACAACTTTGACGTATCCTGGTCACTAAAAGGCCATCTCCTGTCAACATGTCTACAGGGAATGACACAAAAAGTCAAAACTGCAGACAGATTTCACATTCAGTCCACGTGCCTGCTGTGTCTATTTACAGTTACTATCGCTAAACTTTGATATCGATGAGCGCTAATTGTGGGAAGCCATGTTTCTCTCACCTCTTACAAACGCATGAGCTCATTCATCAGGAAATTGCTTTGCAGATAGACTTTCATTAATCAAAATGTATAACCTTATCCATGTCTAAAAGTATGACAAGCCATCCCCATTGACATTAAGCTGTGCCCGACCCTTCAAGGACACAAAAACAAGCAGGAATTAAAGTTGAGCACGGAGACCATTTAAAAAAAAAAAAAAGAAACACCGTAATGACACGGAGAGGCTAAAGAAGATAAAAAAGGGAACCGGTTTTTAGAGCCGTTTAGCTTTACTAATTTCGTACAGTGGATTCAGATATAATAAAAGACACATTAAAAGCACACAGCATGCAGAGCCACACACAGAGCCAAAGATGAAGAGCACGTTAAAACAAATCAGCGGTTGTGATTTGCCTCAAATCAGAGGCAGTCTGAAGACGCAGTTTGAAAGCAATAATGTAATGAGGCCGATGGGAGCTTTGGTCTCATCAGACAGTCGTCTCATTTCTTCTATCACTGGCTCCCCTTGTCTCAGTTGTGATTTACTTTCAAAATCAATCCGAGCTATCCCGGAGACAGTCAGAGACATTTCCTCCCAAATGCCAATGGGCAACAGATGGTTATGAATACAAAAGCACATTTTGTATTCATTCACCTTTTCTCATGTGTCTCACCAATCGTTTAACGTTTTTACATTTAAAGGGCTTCGGTGATATATTATACACATTGACTACAAGTGTCCAGAATTCAAATACCGCTGCGACGTACTTTCAAGTGACATGTTTGAACTATACAAATACCACTTTGACATATCTAATTAAAATGAACTAATCAATGAAATGAGTGTCAGGAAATGATATCTGCAACAATAACAAACAATCATTCAACAAATCTCCGTTTAGAAGGTTAAAAAAAAGTCTTTAGTTGTTTTGTCAAATGTGTCATTTTCATGATATTCTCTGTTTCGTTATTATTAAAAAGTGTTTCTCTTTTTTGTTTTGGATAGCTGGGTGGACAAAAGAAGAAATCTCAAAGACTGCAGTTTGGGCACAAAAACCTTCAAACAACACCTTCATCATAAGAGTCTGTTGGCAAATTATTCAAATTAGCACTTTGATTTCAAAGAAATAGTTTTGAAGAAAAACAACTGACAAATGATTGGATAAATCATCTCACGACCTTCATCGATAGATTGAGTTTGTTCTGTTGCCATGGAGATTGTTTGAGTTGAGAACAACAATCTCCGGCTTCAATTTAGCTAAAAGCTCCAGGAATTTTCCAGTAAGTGGACTTGAATAAATGCTTTCTTTTTTTGATATTCATTGGCGATACAATCCCTTTTATGTTGCTCCAAAGAACTGAGACCAGAATACCTAAAAATATGTTTCCAGTAAAATATACCCCATCCAAGTCCCATCAATAATATCAGCTCACTGACTTACTGGCTGGAATATAAATAATATTCGCACAAATCGTACCAGTAGGATAAACATGATCTTGTAAATAGCAGAACTGGGATACAAATTGATGATGAACACTCGAGGTAATAGATCTGTTGTTATACTGCTGTAGAGTGTCCAACATGTAAGCTTCAACTCGTCCAAAGTCTGAGCTTACATTGGCTTTAAAAGTTCTTCCTGGTTCTTCCTGAGTCGGGTTATTTATTTATTTCCATTGGCAGAGAAACGTAACTAAATCTATTGAATGTGATTTCTTGTGTCAGTGAGCAAAGTTAATAAAAGCTCTAATACATCATCGGGAATTACGGTAAAATCTCAAGGCTTTGGCGACAAACCAAGTTTACACAGAGACCATGTTCTAACATCCTCGAGAATGAAAATGACTTGTGATGCATATATTTGTAGAACCGTGTAATACTTAGAAAAATTAGAGCGGTAAGGTGGCCGCAACTCGTGTGTTAAATAATCATTAATGAAAATGAATGAACATAATCGTGCACAATCAACGGTCAAAAGAGACATGCACTGACAGAGATCTTTTTTTTTTTTTTTTCTTCTACGGCATAGCTCTGCTGCCTGTCCTGTTGTCAGCGCTCCCCCTCGGTGTGCTACAGAGCATAGTTCATCTCCGGCCATACGTGCTGCTGAGACTGAAGTTTTATATAGCATAAGCAGAGAAATACCAACCAATCTATTCATCCTGTATATTTTATAAACTTCACTTGGATTATAAAACTAAAAAAAAATAATAATAAATAAAAAAAAAATAATAATAAATCCCAACCTTGAGATAAGTAATACATGAAAAATTGTTGAGACTGCACAGACGGAGGCATTCAAATGATGATCCTGCATGGACACCTTAAGGCCCACCCATGGGACGTATCTTACAGGAAAACCATTTTCATTCTGGTCTTAAAATGTGGCTTCCCAGGAGCAAGGCCAATAAGATGGTTCATTTATCATGCTGAAAGTTTTCATTAGGACCAGCACCATGTTCCATTTCCTTATTTGGCAGACTTATTTACCCTTGACTCATTTGGCTTTTTCAAAAGGGAGAATGTACGAACTGCTGTAAACATTCAATCCAGATGAGAAAATGTCCAAGTTCTTCTATGTCGTCACACTTTCTGTTATTAGACATGTTTGTATTATTAACCTCTATGCACTTCTGACATGGGTTACCAGGCATTGCTCTCTATCCAGTCAGACCCAACTAAAAACCATAATTTATATAGTATAGCTTTTTAAAAAATATACAAAGCATTATAACACCATGTTCGTAGGGCTGGCAACCCCTTCAGGGAGCTGCAGTTTATGCAATACAAGGGTGTTAATGACAACGTTTCTGAAATACCAAAGGGTAAGCTAAGTCAGTGATGAACACATTTTAAAAACTAAATTAACTGAAGACTACGCTGACCTAATTTTAATTAATTTGTTTGCTAAAAATCCAATTTCTTTTTTCACCATGACCTTCTTTAATGTGCTTCTTCTGTCCAAATGATAAACCCAAAGATATTGAGGTTGCAATTACAGAAAAAAATAAAAATAAATACATGTATATATGTATCAAAACTATATATCAAAAGGATTGGGTAACACACATGGCATTATCGATTCAAACTAAATGCAATACCTTTGTCAGCTTACTATTCTTTTTGCTGCTTCGCGTCCAGGGTGAACCCTGCCTTCACCCAAAGTGAGCTGGGATAGGCTTCAGCTTATTTGGCTTTCTTGAAGAAAATTTGACTTTGTTGATTCTTGTTGTTGTGAATTTGTACCCTCATGGTTGAAATGCACTTATTGTAAGTCGCTTTGGATAAAAGGGTCAGTTAAATGTAATGCAATGCAATATTTCAGCAACCACACTTCACCAGCCTCAGCTCCAGCCAGGCACCACCTCTCTTTCCATTTGATGATTAGCAGGGAGGTGAATCTGAGACAACGACTACCAACACGGTGATAATCCGAGCATCCCAGACCTGAGCTTCAGAACCTCTCTTTAGTAAACCTACAGGTGATATCACGAAGGCTGCGTCCAATTTCATATGCAGTCCATCGTCAACAATTCAAGAACATATAGTGAAACAGACACCAACACGCGCTGTGAACTGCTGACGAACTGTCAGTTTCTTATGCAACCGTCACGTTCCGCTTTTCCTGCCTTCTGATGCAGCAGATGTTCTGCATGCCTGCTGAAGATGTGTCGTCAGCACCCACTAGAGTGATGAAGAGCAACGACAACAACTGCAAGGACGAGAGGCGAGGGCCGCACGAAGGCAGCGCGCACACACCAACAGAGACCGTCATACACGGTGCGTTGTGCAGGTCTTACACTGCTGCACCTTTTGGATTAGCTACGTGGGGCTTTTTGAAATGATTTAAGAAGCAGGGAAAGCGTCATTTTCCAACATCAAAGTACTGAGTGTCAAATACTTTTGAAAGTGCATTGGATTTGAGCTGTGTTAATCTATTTTGTGTCTCTTTGTTGGTCTTGGCATCCTCCCATAACGACACATCATATGAACAACAGAGACCCATTGGCACAGGAAAA
This sequence comes from Brachyistius frenatus, assembly GCF_029030835.1. Taxonomy (NCBI): domain Eukaryota; kingdom Metazoa; phylum Chordata; class Actinopteri; family Embiotocidae; genus Brachyistius; species Brachyistius frenatus. Next base: position 1,889,363 of record NW_027210627.1, read on the forward strand.
GGAGCTTCTGCTTTTTAAAACAATAGCAGCCACGTGCAAGAAAAAGGCAGACTAAAGAAGCAAGACGCAAGTATGGCAAACAGGCAGTAGCACGCGCAGACCGGAGGCTCTCCGAGCTGTCTCATTTACAAAAGCCCATGATTAATTGAGATGTATAACCACTGCTCAGAGGAGTAATTCAATCACAGACATGGTGAGACCAAAAGCTCTGACATTTGTGAGAGTCAACGCCTTCGCCGAGCTCGACAAAAATATCAATTATCTCGACATAAGCAAAGCCACCTCTTTGGTTTTAGTTCACAAGAAGAGGATTCCTTCTGACGTAGACGCGACGGTGAGGATAAGAAGACCGAGCCAGTGATAAGAAGCAATATAATCTTCCCTGCTCAATTTTGATTCCAGAGGTAACAGCTGCAATTGTCATAGTGGATGAAAAGCTGCTCGACGTTTCCGGGCTGCGCGTGAGGCTGAAGTCACTTCGGCTTTCCAGCAATCTGACAGGAAACAGCTCGAGGCGGGAAGATGAACTCGTAATAGTTTGCGGTGACAGCGAGGTATTGGGAGCGCGGGTGATCGTGACGACGTTATCAGTCGCCGTGTGATCGCAGACTGACAGACGAAGTGAACGGTCTGAGAGTTGTGAGGATGAGCGCCGTCAACATTACAGGAGCGATCATTTTGAACCAGCTAACCCAATGCGCTGAGATACAGTCATTCCTCCCATGTGACCCAGAGTCATCCTGTAATCGGGAGGGATACATCAAACCGAGGTCCAAGTGTCTCACAGACAGACAAGAGGACAGCGCGCATGTAGAAGCTGGCGTCAGTGTCTCGCATAACAACAGATAAGTTGGCGTTGCTTCAAGCAGAAACGAGTAACCATGTGAACTTGCGTGTTAGTAAAAAAAACACTTCATAATGTCTTGTTCACTCTGCAGAATAAACATCCTCCAAATCAAAAGCAGAACGAGTCCGATTTTTCCCGAGGGCTACGTAATGCTCAAATGTTTCCAATACCGGTGCCAGTGTGAATATCTCGCAGGGCTGTTACTTTTTCCAAAGATTACATTGAACGAATATCAAATGACACGCAACTTAATTACTTCCAACCTAATAAGCCACATGTAGACTGTAAATTTTGAATTGGAACGGGTCACCGCAGTTCAAATTGTGATTCTTTTTGAATGCACGTTAGAATTTCCAATAAAAAAAAATTAAAAAAAAGTGACAGCCCTAATATCTTGACAACAATACCAGTTCCTTTTAATACCGATTTTAATCTTCTTTCATTTTCATGCAGTTTAGTGGTGGAGATTGTAAAGGTTATTTTACGTAGCTGCAGTTTACAAAATGTCCTGTGAACGCCTCACATGCAGATGACTTGGAGACGCTACAATTTGCAGATGCCCCCTGAATGCCTCCCATGCAGGCTATTGGTAGACGCTAGCTGGCTAGCTAGCTGCGCACAGACGAGCCTCCAGTCCCAACTTCGTTATGCCAACGCAACTTAAAGCAGGTAATGCGGTCAGAAGTTAGTTGGAAAGGAGTGAAATAAATTGTTCTAATATAAGATTTAGCTCAGTAAGAAGCAGGTGATTTTATCTACCTGGGCCGGCCACAAAAGTCGAGCCTGTGGACATTTTTTTTTTGATACTAGATAGTAATGAAGCAATTAGGTTGGTCCCACAAAAGTTTGAAAAGTTCGGTTCCGAGCCCCAACATTTGGCCACACGAGTAACTCGGGTGTGCGCCTTGAGTTAAACACACTTTCCACAGCATGTCAGAATAAATGCAGCCAGCCAGACAGTATATCAAGTTTGATATGAAAGCGGGACTTCTCATATCTATCTGTAAAGTGTCAAAAACTGCCCAATCTTGTTTGACCAACAGTCCAAAACACAAAAACTTCTCTGTTTACGAAGACAAGAAAAGCAGCAAATATTCGATGTTCAGAGGCAGGACCAAGACGGTGTTTGGGAGGTTTCGTTTTCCACTATTTTAAAATGAAAAATGATTCGACAATGAATCGATCATCAGCAGAAGTAGATGCAGATGGGGTTTTTTTTCTCGCTGGACGGACCGATTCATCGATCAACCATTCAGACAAACAAGCAGAGATCACACACCAGAGCCCATTTATTTTAAGGCTGATGTTTAAACTGTCATCCAGCACGCAGACTTTTAACAAGACCTGTCAGGATATATCTGATTCAGCTGAGCAGGTAACCAACTGTGAGCGCCATCTGCACCAAACAATTTCCTTGAGGAAATTCCGCTGCAAGTAACCCAAAGCTGACGTTTGACCACATGGCTGCCGGTGTTAAATGTACAAATGCATTTAACCCTGTGAACATTTTGCATGCTATTTCCATTAAAACCCACAAAGCCTCATCCGAGGGTCATAATTTGGTCAGATCTGAACACAACGATGTCATATCATACAAGTTAAATCACGATTTATCCCCCTCCTCTTTCAAGTCCCATTTCCAGCTCTCACGATCAATGAGGATAAACTCTATAAAGCTGCTTAGAAACAATATAAAATACGCTCCATTATCTATAATAATCAAATGTAGACCTTTCCGGCGGCATCTAAAGTAATCCAGTTAATCATAAATTCAGGATTAAAGTGTAAAGAGGCACTACTATCAACTAATGCAGTTTCCCCTCATGCTGTTTGACCAAAACAAACAAACACAGGCTTAAAATAAGATAAATCCATGACAACACTGTAAATCCTGTGAGCAAATCCAGAGCAACTATTCAGTCCATAAGAAAAAAGATAAACAACAGGGAGTGGAGACTGCCTTTTCGTTTAATTTATACACTATCAGTGCATTTTGACAGCATGTAGTGACTATGTCAAAAGCCTGCAGATAAAGAGAAGCAAAGACAGAGGAAAAGCAGCCAAAGGTGCAAAGGTTTAACAATAACTGGACTGAGATGGACTCAAACAGATGTCCTTTTTCACGGGTGTGCAGTAGTTTAAAGAAAGCTATCGTGTTAAACTTGTATTGGTATTGTTTGTGTTCATTATCCTCTCAACTAAATGAAAACTGTTGGTATTTTGCTGCAGAATCTTTCAAGTTGTGCGTATCCTGCTTTTCAGCATCAACAGCAATTGTCACTGTTCGGACTGGGACATTTGAAGCACCTTATACTACTGTATTGATGGTGTTTTTTGGGGGGCACAATTGACAGCACACATGTTTACAAAAGACAATATCTCCCAGCTGATATAGTTCAACCAGAATCTTTAATACGGTGTAGTCAGCAAAAGCTCATCCAACACAGTAAATCACAGGGTGGCGACAGCAATGGCTGCCCAGGGCTGATTAAGACTTTGTCATTAAATTCACATGACCTTTACTTAACTGTGCTTGAAATCAGATCACCATGACCACCATCGTCCTGGCAGACTACTAAAGGAACCTTAAATCAAATTTTTTTTATTTATTTATTTTTTTTTTAAAAACCCTGTCCTGAACAGCAATTTCTGAGAGCCTCGAGGCTAATTCGTGCCGATTTCCACAGCATACTGTATGAGCCACTTGAAGAGAAGCCATTCAGTTACTGCTTCCAGTGGCTGCAAACAAAAAAAAAAAACAACAAAAAAAAAACCATGCAGAGCTCAGTCAGTGGGTGTTCCACCACCAACCTGTTAAGAGGCAGACTGGAGATTGAAAAATGTACATCTGTGAAACGATCCTTAATGCTGACCTCAACAAGTCGAACTGAAACCTTGATTTCACAACCACAGAAAATAGTGACTCTTGAGCCATGAAATGAGAACTGTGGAAGAGGCAGCAGAAGTGCCCTCCCCTATTCCTCCCCACCACCACACACCACACCACCACACACACACACACACACACACACACAGACAAGATCCATCCTCAAAGTAATGGTGGACATTATCTATCCATGATTCCATCCATCAAAAGTACCCAAGCGATTGTTATCTCATCACACAACGGCAGACTATTTACAAAGTTGTTGTCTTGCGTTGGATCTCCCGCTGCCGACAACAGTTATGTGGGCAGGATTTGACGGAAAGGTAAACGGCCCTTAAATAATCCACCCTAGTTTATTATTGAGGTAGGATGTCACTCGTCTCGCAATATCCTTTCGCTCTCTGGGAGAGAAGAGAAGAAAAATAAGGCGCTCCGCACATTACAGACACACGGCCACATACTCTCAATATATATACATATATATATATATAATGGCCCACTCGCAGCCGGACTGTGTTTTGCATTTGCTCAGAGACGCGATAGATATGTTTGAACGTGTTACTGCATCCCCAGTTTGAAGTACAGCCCGCTGTGGACCGGCAACAATCTCACACACACACACACAAACAAAAAAATAACCTCAAATGCAAATGTGACGAAAAGCGAGCTGTCAACGTCCGAGTCCAAAACGTGCCGCTTCCATGCAAATATCCACCGTGGGGTTTTTTTTTGTTGTTGTTGTTGTTGTTGTTTTTGTTTGTTTTTTACTTAAAAGTGAAAACCGGGAGAAGGTAAAAAAAAAAAAAACGACTTTCGACCACAAACTCGACACGTTAGCTCGGAGTCCACCTTGCACGGACTTGCGCAACAAAGTTTCCCGTTAGGTTCAAAAGTGAAATTAATTCGTCACCCCCACCCCTCAAAAAGATATCGCACATTTCTTGACAAAAAAAAAAAAAAAAAAAATGTGATTTAAATATCCCAAAGCGCGCGTGTTAACTTGGGTTTTGATAGTAGACGACAAAAAAAAATTCGCCCAGGCGAAAGTGTGTCACCGGTACACAAAAACATTGTTGCCAGCAGCCGAGAAAACTCGACAGCTAAACTCCCGACGGCGGTAGAGGAATCTCAGCTTCCTCCGCAGGGGAGGAAAGAGACGCAAAAGAAGAGCGGCCGGTCCGGACTCACCCTGGAACAAGGAGGAAGTCCGACCAGTCCCGGTTGAGAAGAAGCCCGCGGTCCTCAGCAGCTCCGCGGTCCGAGCTCCACATCCACATCCAGCAGTCTTAGTCCTCCTCTCCCTCCTCTCCCTCCTCCTCCTCCTCCTCCTCCTCGGCTTGCCTCTACAGCTGCTGGATAAGTTTGCTGACGTCAACAAGCTCTCGGTCTCAGCCGGCAAAGCTCTTTGGTCGCAAGTCGAATAATACATGGAAAAAAAAAAAAAAAAAAAAAAGACGCCTCCGGAAAGAATCGGGGAGGCAGGCTCCACATCGAGGCTGCCCCGTTCAAGACAATGGCTATATATTATATATTATTTTTTTTTTTTTTTTATTTTTTTTAAAGTTCTCCTCCGCTGTGAAAAGAAAAGTAAAGTCCATATAGTGGCTGAATCTCATTTTAAAATACGTATGAAAATTTTTTTTTATTTTTTTTTTGGTTTTTTTTTGTTGTTTTTTTAATGAACTGTTCCATTCGTGACTTGTTAAAGGAAGTTATGGAGCAGCCGCATTAGCATTTTGTTCTGATTCACTTCGAAATCAGCAAGTTGTCTTTTGAAATAGGTTTGACATTAAACAAGCTAAATTAGATCAAGTTTCCTGCCAGCTGTCAGCCTACAATTGCCGCTTCTTTTCAAACAAGCTTATCTTTTTGTGTTGTAAAAGAGTTGCTGAGTCAGCTGCTTCTTCCAAAACTTTATTGTTCTGGCTGGACCAAAGCAAAAGCGACAGTAAACCAGATTCTATAAAAAAAAAAAAAAAAAAAAAAAGGGTTTTAAGAAGTGATTTAAAAGAAGTTAATGATTCTGCGAGCCTTATCTCCTCAGGTGGGTCGCTCCAAAGTCGAGGGGCCCTGATGGCTAAAGCACGGTCACCCTTTGATTTAAGCCTCGACTTTGGAACGGCCAGAAGGGCCCCGCCGGAGGATCTAAGGCTGCGAGTTGGCTCATATGGGGCTAACGTTTCAATAATGTAGCTCGGGGCCAGACCCAGGCGGGCCTTAAAAATGATCAACAAAATCTTAAAATCAATTCTAAAACCAACCGGGAGTCAGTGGAGAGAGGCCAGAGCTGGAGTAATGTGATGTCGTCTGTTCAGACCAGTAAGAAGCCGAGCTGCTGCATTCTGGACTAGTTGGAGACGGGAGATCGATTTTTGGTTTATGCCAGAAAGGAGGGAGTTGCAGTAATCGAGTCGAGAGAAAATGAGTGCGTGAATGACTTTTTCCAGGTCAGAGTGTGACAGCGTGGGTTTGATTCTGGAGATGGTTCTTAATTGAACCGACCATTTTTTTTTTTTTTATCTGTGTTTCAAAGCTTAACTGAGAGTCAAACATTACTCCCAAGTTTCTGGCAACAGGTTTTAAATAAGCAGACAGAGGACCAAGTTGACTCTTAATGAGACCGGTGTTATTGTTTGGGGAATTGAACAATATGACTTCTGATTTTGAGTTGTTGAGCTGAAGAAAGTTTTGTGCCATCCAACAGTTAATGTCAGCGAGACGATCTAAGACAGCATCCAGGCTCTTTGGGTCGCCAGGTCTCAGCGGAAGGTATATCTGTGTGTGTCGTCTGCATAGCAATGAAAAGATACATCGTGTCGTTGGAGGATTTGGCCGAGTGGAAGCATGTAGATAGAAAATCAAATTGGACCTAAAATTGAACCTTGTGGTACACCACAGGTAACGTGTGTCGTGGAAGACGAGTAATTACCTACGGTGACCGAGTAGGTTCTTTCTAAAAGGTAAGAATAAAACCAGCTAACTGCAGCGTCCTTGATGCCAACTCAGGTTTTGAGGCGATCGATTAAGATGGTGTGATCTACGGTGTCAAAAGCTGCACTTAGGTCTAAAAGAATTGAAACTGCACTCTCCCCCCGTCTGCTGCTAAACGGAGGTCATTAGTAACCTTGAGGAGGGCAGTTTCTGTGCTATGTAGTGCTCTAAAACCAGACTGAAATTTCTCAAAGATGTTGTTATGATTCATAAAAGCTAAGAGTTGTGTTGAAACCACTTCTTCTAAAACCTTTGATAAAAATGGAAGTTTAGAAATTGGCCTAATATTGGAGAAAACAGAAGGATCAAGCTTGGGTTTCTTTAAAAGAGGTTGGACCATAGCATGTTTAAAAATCAATGGGTAGCTGCCATTTTCTAAGGAGCTATTTATAATCAATAAAATACTGGGCCCTACAGTGCCAATAACCTCTTTGAGAAATTTAGTGGGAATAAAATCAAGGCTGCATGTGGTTGATTTCATGTGAGATATGATTTGGGATAAGAAGGAGAGCGATACAGGTTCAAAATTACTAAAATAGCTTTGAATGTCCCTACTGGCATGTAAAACACAGGTTGGGGGGGTAATTTGTTGTCTTATTTCCTTTACCTTATTACTAGAATAATTTAAAAACTTCTCACACATCTCTTGTGAGGCATCAGTAAAATAATACGGGGAGGGGTTTATGACCGAGTCTATGACCTTGAATAAAACTCTGGGGTTCGAGTGATTATCTAAAATTAAACTAGAGAAGAAGGAAGCTCTTGCTTCTTTAACTTCCTATTTATAACCAATGGTCATTCGGGTGACCATTGGTCATTTTGGTAGACAGCAATTTACACTGCTTAGAGTGGTCTTGTGCTTGTTTTAAAATTTCCAATAGAGATAAAATAAGTTCTGTGTCTTAATGTCATATTGTCTAATGAGACTGTAAGAATGGTGCACTTTGTAAGAAAGTGGTTTCTAACAAGTTAAGTGTGTTATCTGTGAAGTTAATTAAATTGAGATTAATTTGATAGGAGCATTCCCTTTATCTAACTTTACTGGCACGGTGGAATAAGAACTAATGTTGGCTGTAGATTATCAGATGAGATCCTGGAAGTGAGACAACATCTGCATCGTTGTCTCAACTCATTCAACCTCCATCCTTCCTATTTTCTGTAGATGTTGTGTTTTAAGTCACAATATGGTTTCTTATTCCGTTATATTTTTATTTCATTTTTTTTTTACTATCCGTTAGAAGAAAAAAACTATCATCATCATCATGTTGACAAAAAGTTACCTTATGACTGGTGAGACTTATATCATCATTTTGAAAAAGTTCTGTACCCATAAACAGTAAAAAAAAAAAAAAAAAAAATTTAAAAAGGAGAAGCAGTTTACCCCTTCAGAAAATCTTTGATTTGGGGAGCTGTCAACCAAAAGTGAAAAAAAAAAAAAAAAAAAAAGAAACTAGTATATTATTTATCTGGCCTAAAGGGAAACTGATTTTCCACATCAAAGTCTGTTCACAGGTCTATGAAAGTACTGCCATAAATGTGAAAACAAAATTGTAAAGACTTTTGTGTCTCCGGAGAAGGCTGCATGGAGTCAGTTTAACATCCTGAAGTGATGTCACTGGAGTGAGAGATAGTTTGGGCTGACGTTTGAGATGATATGAATCCAGGGGTGTGGAGTTAGAAAGAAGTGAGTTTAGCAGAGTTCGTTGGGGGGCTGCAGAGTATGAAGTTTAATTGCCAATGCAAAAAAAAGCACCTATCACAACTGTATTTACCAGTTATTCATCAATTATAGTTGAATATACTCAAACAAACAGGTTATTTGATGGTTTGATCAAAGTCAAAATAAGAGGTAGAATACTTTGATAAATAATACTTTGCAGGCAGTTCAGATCACAAGTGGTCAGCTATTAACAAAGAATAAGTACTAAAAGTAAATGCAGGTTTCGATGCCACGTTTCCGCGTTCTTATCTGAGCCTGTGCTTCCACGTGTTATCGTCACATTGCAGCAGGTTCGTTAGTTTTGGTTTTAGTTTTTTCTTCTTCCACTCAAAAAGCTTTTACACTTGAGCATCTCTGCCTGCTTTTCATTTTCTTTTTTTTTTTCTTAGTTTTTTTTTTTGCTACCAGAAAAAAATATCCTGTGTGATTCTGCTAAGCGCAGCTGAACTACACAGAAAGCAGGAGAAATTTACCTGCAAACTCGGGACTGTAAAGCAGCTGTTTGATGATTAAAAGCTGTGTCTGACGCTTGTTTCACCGAAGCCTCCTCTGGGTTTACCTTTTTTTTTTTGTTGAATGTTTCTTGTGTAATTCCTCATCCTAACAATCATCCTAACAACTGTTAAAAGAGCCACCGGCCCCTTGCACAGTTCATTTATCCACCGACGATGTCACATTTTGTTAAACGACTGTTGCTTTGACTCCTCTCCTTACGTTTCTGTACGTGTTCATGTGCTTATTTATGTTCATTTGCATACAGAGTGAGAAGTGAGATGAAATCACAATCGGTCACTTGAGGCGCATGCCGAGTCGTCAGGTGTGCACTCACCTACTTAAAGCTAACTACCTGTGATCACCGAGGTCGGACCATAACACCAGGTGTGTCGAGGGCCAAGAGACTCGTTCATTCCCAAAACAAACTCCAAATAGGTCCGTCGCTGAGAGATGAGGCGATGAAAGAGAGGTAAGTCAAATTTACGCTCCTGTTTAAAGCATTTACATGAAAATTACGTTTATTTCATGGCAGCCCGAGTCTAGCTCAGATATTTCACAGAGGATTAAAAAGCTCGCTCTCAAGAGAGGTTGTCGGCTTGAGATGACTTTCCCTCGTCTAAGGTTTGCTAAAAATACACCAGTATCACAGGAGAATCACCCTAGGTACTGTCACCGTATTTATAGTCTGTCCCTCTCTGACCAACTTCAGAAACTGTTTTGATGACATTGCAGATAAAGTGCGGGCCTCCAGATTTCAGTTCGGGACAGACTCTGTTGTCCGTGAAGATGGATTAAGGTGTCCATGACGATAAGTAATATGAATACCTGATTTATTTTGCGTGGACACATTTCCTTTTTTAGTTAGAACTCTTATCTTGTGCGGTTATCTGTGTTAAATCTTTTTAGCTTTCCGTCAGCAGCAGTCTGGATTTGAATGATGACACACATTTGTCTCCTAAATTATCTTTGCTATATGCCCTGCTAATACCGCTTTGCATGGGTTGCATCCAGTGAAGTCTGGTTGTGTTTAGGCAGCAAAAATACCCCAGTTAAAAGATGAGATTGATGATATTCTGTATTTTTCTTATTTTTAACAAACCTCAGTGAAAAATTAAATAGTTAGTGGTCCATGATATGTCCTAATCCAATAGAAAATAGATCTGGCAATCAGCTTTGTATGTATTCACATCCTGATTTAGTTTCTTCCTCTGTGCCATAGATCTCCATTGTTATTGAAAAACTATTAAAACAACATCAGTGAGCAATACTGTTGCACTGAGTGATATGTTCCTTCATTGTGATGATCATAGGCACTGTATTTTGTTTGAAGTCAACCCCACATACCCTGTCCTGCTGCTGTAAATAATCACCAGAGCATCTAGTGTGTAATAATTTGCCACTGAATGCAGGCCCCATCTTACACTGTTTTTATAAAAACTATACCATGCGCAGTCGTTTTATGTTTTTTTTTTTTGTTTGTTTAAGAATACAAGTTTTGCCAGTCTTATCCTTTATGGTTTCAATAGAAAAAGTTTCTTGCTGCAGCTGTTATCGAAAGAACTGATATTGTTGTTGCAGATAAATAAAATATCAGTTAGTGATGGGTTGTGAGTTTTGAATTTGAAAATAGTCATTAAATCACACAAAAAAAAAATCAAGTAATTGCAACTATCTTCTGTCAGTAATATATATTAATACAGTACTGCCAGAAGGTGACAGTACTTCTCCAAAAGGCTGTTTATCAACTGTCATTAAGCATCAAAAGAAAAGGTACACGTTGCCAGGCACCCCTAAAATGCGTGACGCTGTGAGACTAGATTCTACCCTACATGCAAAAACTACAGACATAAAAAGTATCTCTTTGATAATAGTCAAATAGTTCCTAGTGAATATCTATTGGTGTTTTTGCTTAAATTGTCTGTCCCTAATTTCAGTGAACATTTTGCCAACATGTTGAGCTCGAATGTTTTTTGAATTGGCAGTGATGTTCATTATAGCGTATCCTTGCTGTGTTATATCACGTCATGATTGAAAAAACAGATCCAGACGGCACTATTATTATCTCCAAATGTATTTACTGTTACAAATTAGTCCATATTTATAATTTCTGAAGGACCGGGTTGGATAACAAGCTTTAGTGCTTCTTAAGCGCCTTTGATCAAGACACTGTATTTCTCACTAATCTGAATCTCACCTCATGTATACTCATTTCCATATGGAGAGGATGAAAACGTGTGAAAAGATCAGGTTTTTCTTCTGAGACCAAACAAGATTTTTATTTTTCATGATTGGTCTTCATTACAACAGTAAAAGTATCTTTTTCTGACTGTGAAATCAGCTAATGATGGCACCCAGCAGAAAAATCCTTTTTTCTTTTAGCCTACAGCAACATATTCTTCTAACAAAGCCCTGAGCCAGGCAGACTCCCCGAAACCTTTAAACTATATCAGCTATGTCAATTTTAAAATCCAGTATATTTGTATGTGTTAAAGGCCTGCTTGCACGTGTGGCAATGCAATTTACTGCTGCAGATATACTGATGTGGAAAAAACACCTCTGCTGCCTACATTTGCAGGGCAAAGGTACAAACAGAATCATCCATTTTCTCCCAATTTACTGTTCTTTTCGTCATCTAGCTTTCCAATTTCACAGAGCTTGGAACAGAAAAATGTGCTTTTTCAAAAGAGCTTCCTGCATTGGAAATATTGTCTCCTCTGAATCACGTCAAAGCTGGCTGATTTTAACTGCAAGCTGAACCCCTTCCAGTCGATTGTTTAGACATGTTTTAATGTACTGTCGGCAACGCGGCTATTTCCAGGTAAATATTAGACATTCGCACTCCTGCACATTATTTTCTACATAGAGACGAGAATGTATTACGATATGTTGTTATATGCAGCACCAGCCTGTTTCCGACTACTTCCATTATATATATATATATATTGTAATGCAATACAATGTATACAATGTATACAATGCAATCCCATTCACAGTTCATACCAAGGAGTCTCTTCGTAAGAAAATACTCATCATCAACCACCCAAACTAATCCATTACCATCTGCTGTGAGGAGGCTGCGCGTTGAAAGCAGAGCTCAAGACAGATCTTTGTATCCATCATCTTAACAGCTCATCAGCGCAGCCGTCAGAAGAGATCTACCATTCAAATGATTAATCTGAGAAGGTGCACAAGCAGAGGATTGCCACATGTTTGTGTTTTTTTCAGTACTCCTTAAACAGAGGTGATAAGAAAAGGATAGTCTGGTTTTGAATGTATGTTGTGAAAATGAGATCCATAATTGGCTATAATCAAACTATCTGCCTCAAGTTTTATGGCTTTAATTCTATCCAGCGTGCTGCTTGTAGTTTTGCCTCACAACGCTGTTTCCCAGTAAAATGAGATTGCTTTGTTTACTATGCAGCTCTACTGATTAGATCCGTAAGCTGCTCTACAGAGACACTTTCTCATGACTTCAAAAAGGGCTGAGCGATACGGACCAAGAACTGTATCTGTATTTTTGGGCTGAATGTGCGATACAAAACATTTATCTCTGAATTTTCATTGCAGTGTGTTCAATGTTAATTTGTCAAAGCAACATGTGAGATTATAAAAGCACTTTTATGAAAGCAGAGGCTCTTTTCCTCTTTGAAACTATACAGCTGCAAAACATGCAAGTGAAAAACTGTGTAAGAGAATGATCCTCCAGTTCTCACAGTGTCAGACTGATGTGCAGCAGCAACTGTACTGTTTCAGGTTGCCAGTGAGTCCGTATCACTGGTTGCGGAGTAGCTGCTCTCTCCCACCCGGTTCATTTGCTACATCCTTGATTACAGCGGCTAATTACCCGCCGTAAACTTCGACTAGTTCTGCTTAGGCACCCACAGCTCTCTCCTTCTTTTAGTGGATTTTTTTCCACAGTTGTTTCCAAGTTCTTCGGATCTGCTGGTTACTTTGGCAGTTAGCGATGGCTTCTCTCTTTTCCTCTCACTCTCTGGCTCTTTTATTGCTCGGTGTGCCTTATGTTTAGTTGCTCCTCTCCCTACTTAAGTGCTAATGGTACACGTGATAGATTTTGTTTCTTGCTGTGATGATTCACCTCCTTATCATGCTGGAGAATCAGAGTGCCATCGTGCCACATTTCAAGTCGTTTGCACCAAATGTTCCCCGTAAGACTCGGTGTTGACAGTCTGACCCGGCGGGATGGATTCACGGTGCATAACCCAGCGAATGTCAAAGAAAACCCACCTGGTTGCACTCCTGACCTGACACACCTTCTTTGTTCTTGGACAGTGACATTTTGCCCCACAGAAAATGATGTTGTTTGGAAATACATTGATATATCTTCAAAAGTTAATATATCGCCCACGCACTCGTTTCAATATACTTTTTGAAAGTGTTGGAAAGGTACTTTCCTGTATCAAAGGCATATAAAGAGTCAAAAACATAACATAAAGGTGTGGTATTAACCCCTTAAAATAATTGAAGTGTACCAAAATTGTTATGCATTATTCTGCAGTGATCTGCCGCTGCAATAATTGGATTTGATAACCATGCAGCAGCACAGTGAGCGAGGGGTTGTTTCAGAAGTAGAGCATTCTTCCCTGTATATTGCCATCTCAAGAGAAGATGAGGGTATTGATGTCACATAATGCAGCCATTATGGAACTGTGCTTTGGCAGTCTTTACCCGCTTTTGTGAGAATGTCATTGGCAAAGAAATGTCACCATGATTGCATGCATTGTCATGCCTTGCTCACATCAATTACTCCCCCCTCTCCTTTCTCTCAATAGGCGTTCTCCTAAGAAGATCCAGAAAAGAGGGGGAGTCTGACATTGATACAAAACTGAGCTCCAGTAAGATTATACATTTCTAAATAGTAAGATATGTTTCTAAATATAAATGGATACCACTGCAAAAAATGTAATGTCACCATAATTGGAACTCGCATCATGCTGTCATTCAAAGGTATTATTTCTGTCTGCAGCAGGGAGCAGGTGAGGCTTCAACCTGAGTTTGAAATTTGGTGATTGGAGTTATCAGAATTAGAGCTGGTGGTATTATCCTCTTTATAGAGTGGGAGACAAGTGCCGAGCCATATGCCAAACCCGGGGGCAAGATCCTAATAGTTTCACCAGGGCCAAGAAATGGCCTCTCATGAATCATTGAAGAATAGAAAATTGAGGAGATGTGATGGAAGGAAGAGACTCGATGCCGTATGCCGTCGTCAGGATAAACAACATCATAAAACTATTCAGCCCGCAGATTTCTTGGATTTGTCATAATCAGTCTTACTTCATGAACTTGGGTCTTTGTGATGCAACGCTGCAATGTGTGTTGAGTCATCATCATTATCAGCTGTTTTCAGTTCTGCCTTTCTTTGAGGCTGAAACTGGATCGAACGCTCAGTTTTTATGGGAGAATCAAGAGCAAGCAAAAATGGGGGAGGAAGGTGGGAAGTGGATTCATAATTAGCATCCAGACGCATTTTCTGATCTGGCATCGCTTTGGGCAGCTTAACATCATTAAAAGGATCTTTCCCAAACTTTTACCCATTAATGTTGATAAGTTTTATGATGTGACAAAGCTGCGGTCAAGGTTTGATTAAATTTGGGCCAAAGAATAGTCAGGAAAAGATAGTGGTTTAGTTATTTATTCGACGATTTGTGGCAAGAGGGAAGCTAACCATGGTCTCCTGTGTCACCCTCCTTCCTCCATTGCTCCCAGGCTACAAGAACACAGCTTGATATTGTTTAAAAAAAAAAAAAATGTCGATGCTGGTATCGATACATTGACTTTGAAACTGGTTTCTGAACAATATTTTTCTTAGCACCTGTAACGTGGAGACGGTTAAGCCGGAGACCGAGCAACTGGTGGCGAATAAACCTAGCAACTCAGACAAGTGTGACCAAAAAATGGGTTGTCACTTAAGTTCCTAACCAGTGAATTCATCTATGGGAGCAGGGCTTCCAAGTGGAGGCTACATATATAAAATGATGTGGCTCACTGACACTAAAGAGATCTAGTCCTGCTAATGTAAATGTTCTCAAGTGGGTCGACAGCATTTCAATTCAAATTATTGAATTCAAGGTCATTCTGTTTTCATTATCTTCTCCCAGGAAGTTGAAGGTTCTGGTGGTGAATCATTTTAGGTTGTTGTTGGGGTTTTTTCGGTCTGCAGATGACACATGACCACAGATTATTATGTTAACTTAACTTAATTCATTTAAGCAGTCATCATTGGATGGAGACATATTTCCAATGACTGGTGCTAGATTGGATCAGCTGTTGGGACTCTCTCACTGTGAATGGATGTTACGTTGTTGGAAAGGGACCGGTTGGTTGAGCGTGAAACGAATCATAGCAGCATACACTTTTCAACCACTCAAAGAAACATTGAGGTTAGAGCGTGCGTCCCTCCGGCTGATGCAATCTGGCACGAATCATTTTCTATTCAGATCTAGGGCAAGGTCTCCCACATCAGCCAACATGCAACAAGTTGATATCTTGTAAAAAAAAAACAGCATTTTTTTCCTATTCTTTATCACACAATTTTTTTTAAAATATGTTCCCTTGTGCAAGTCGTTTGTTACATTACCTTTCAATTTATGTATTTAATACATGTTGTATGAAGTAATAGAAGTTTACAGCCAACAAAGCAACACATTAAAAAAAAAGTCCCCAAAAAAGAGACATGAGAAGCCAATTGGAACTGAGCTAAAAGCTTCGAGCGTATTTGTCGCCCCGGGCACCGTCAGACCCAGAGCGCAGATACAAGTAAATTAAATCTCCATCAGAGAGTTGAAGTGTCTCTGTGTTGCAGATGGTATTACCCTCATTATTGTGCCGCTTGGTCGAACACAAAAGAGAACAGAGCTGGAGCTTATAAGCCTTATTTTCAGTCAGAGTTCCAAAGGCAGTGCATTACATGTGGTAAAGTAGTGAATATTATCTGTCCAAAATAGACAAATGCGAATGACTCAAAACACAAAGTCCAACCTCCACTATTCAATCACACCTCACCTTGTTAGCCTTTGTTATAGAAGATACCACGCAGACAGGCAGGTTTGTGCTTTCCATCCTTGTATCCAATACATTCCCTGTCAATTTGAAACAAAAGACATGTCCCTAATCACACTTTTTCAGCTTTCTTATGTAAGGTTGCGCTTTGTTCCCTTCTTGGGTGACAGATTAGGTTCACACAAATGAGTCCTCAGCCTTTTGCGCATTCCATAAAAGCCATCAGTCAAACAATAAACCATCTCTCCCAGAGACTGATTTAGAAACACCCATCCCTTTAATTTTAATTGACTGTCTTGAAAGACGTTGCCAATTTGTGTTCTTGTTATCAGAGGCCCGCAGGCCCGATGATCCCCCCCGTAAAACCATTCTCCATCAGTCACCGTGATAATCCTGGGAATAGAAGCTTGCGTAAGTAAATAAGTAAATCTATGATCATCCCAAATGCACTACATTTACAGCAGAGATTATGTTGCTGTATGGGAAACAGATTAACTCCCCCAATGTATGCTGTAATGTCAAGTGGGAACAAAAGGAGACAATCAAAATCAAATGTAAAAACCTGTAAATCTGCATCACCAGTTGAAGCTCTTGCACAGTAGCTTTGCACAATAGTTTTTATTATCTTATTCCATCTCATAAATGACATAAAATACTAGTACATTTTGAGACCCGTTTATTATTATATAAAAGCTCAAAGTCTGTGAACATTTTCTCAATTCATATTCCTATACTTCAGAAGGAATTCCAGTGAAAGTATCATAGGTACTATAAGCTTTTCAATGCTCAACAAAATGCTTGCAAAGCTGTCGCTGAGAATAACACATGTCTGCACACTCCTGGAACCAGTTCCTCTCTTTTGTCGTCACATTATGACAATAGGATGTTCTTCCAATTGTATTCTGTGGATTTCAACCCATTTGGCTATTTTGCCTGCTGAATCAGGTGTTCTGGCGAGAAGTGAAACCTCCGCTAACAGCAGGCAAGTTTCCTTCAATTGAGGTGGATTAGAGCCGAGGATTAGAGGAGCTCACTGTCATTTTGCTTCAGTGCAGGTACCAAGTTCTGTTCTTGATCTCACCAGGAGCCGCTCTGAGTCATTGCACCTCTGTTTGACCAAGTCATGCTATTCTAGTCCAGAACAAAAGCATGCAGCTGTGACTGCAACCTTTATTTGTTGTGATAAAATAAGATAACTTTTGAGGTCTGGAATAAAAAAAGAAAAATAATCCAGTAAAATCTGTTGATAATTTAGAAATTAACTATTTTTTTTAGGGTGCTTCTTAAATATGTTTTACCGTATAGTGTTTAGTTATTAGAATATAAAAAAATGAAATACTATTACTACCATGCTGCGACTATCGTTTCCTCCTTACTGCTCCCGTTTTAACCAGCGCCTGGTTGTAATTCATTATTCCTGTCAGAAGGTGGCGGTAATTCACCTAAAAGATGTCTGCCAAGAACATGTTGCTAACAGGCTCCGGAGCTTAGCCAGTTAAAACTGCATGCTGCTTTGAGACCAGATGCCCCAGTGTGAACAGACGAGACACGCAGAGACGACCACATCCGTCAAAAAGTTATTTTTTTAAATTTTTGCTTGAAATCCTCACCCCCTTTACCAAATCTGTGGTAATGTGAATACAGACAAACAGTCAATGCTGCACATAAATGGTCTTACATTTGACATTAAATACACAGATTCTTTTACATGCTGAATAATAAAAAGGTCAAAAGTGGACATGAAGATGAGTGCAAGGGTTCGGCGTTATAAGCAAAAATTAGGCCCATTGCCAATTCCCCCCTTTGGTCCTACCCCTCTGTTTGCACGTGCATACGTAGGGTATCACGAGGTCGTGATCATCTAACCCTCCAAACAGAGTGGTAGAAAAATGTTTTGCAAACTGAAGCAACACACCGTAAAAAATGGTCCATAAATGAAATAAATAGATTATTTTTTTCAAGAATATTTTTGTAATTTGAGAACACAGCTTTGGGATAATGAAGCGATTTCTTGTTTAAAACAGATTGAATGACGTCTTGTTTGTGAGCATTAATAGTTGATTCTCTTTTTGGCTTGCATTACTCGTGTCAGTATATGGCCGCTGATATTTCCATCCTGCGTGGACATTTGCATCTTGGATTGACTTTGTATGTAATCGCTCGGTGGAAATATATTCACTGGGGGCTATTTAAGTATTATTCAAAGACGCCCCAACTTCCGGCGCACACAAAGTTAACCATTGTTAATGAATCTGTGTTCATATGACTAGCTCTAGTAGAGTTGTGATACTCGAGCTTTGTCTGGCAGTTTGCCCTGCACCTCATTTTTGTTTCACACAGAACTTTTTGACGGCTGTCGTAAATGAAAAGTGGAAATGAAAAATGCACGTGTTGGTGTGTGTTTGGAAGGTGGGGATTAATTTGTCTGTTTAATTCATGACTTTCTGTTCAACAGTGACTAGTTGCCGGCTTGTGACAGCCTGTGATTTGTAATAGTCGGCACCAGACTATGTTATTTCCTTTTACTCTTATTGAGGTGTTAAAACTTGGGACTCATGGCTGCTGTATAATAACTACTGTGACCAAAGTCAAAGGCATCAAAATCAAATCTCGCAGAGGTCCTTTCCGGGTTTCAAGCCTTGACTAAAGTCGTGGCACTCGTTACAGTGAGGAGACCTTTAATAACTTGGCGAACATATTGTGTAAATCTTGTGTGATTTCAGCTTCTTTGAATTAGTATTTTTTTTTCAAAAACATCAATCTACAAGGTCGATGGTAAAATTCCTCAAAAGCACAAATGAAATATTTCCAATTTTCTTGCTTTAATGTGGGAAATGAATAGGTGCTTTATCACCTCCCTGCACTTTCTTCTTTCTCTGGTATACCTCCCATGCTAGAGCTTAAAGATCTTTGCTTGGACATCATGGATCATTTCCTCTTGACAGCCCATGAGCTACCAGGGTATACTGTTCAGTCTTTCAGTGTCCACTTAATGACGTATATGGTTCACTCCCTAAAGTACACAGCTATTTTATACTGCAGTGACCACGACTTGCTCGGTAAACTGAAATATCTCAACCGTAATGTATAGAACACGTTTCTGCATGGCTTGATTTCACTAACAAGGTCATATGTGGAGGCCAGTAGTGACTCGGAAGTTGATTTACACACATATATATATATATATATATAAATACACGGTGCAGTAACATATCTGTAAGGTCAAAGCATTAACTTGTTTTGGCTTAGCTGCCGTAGCTCGTTGCCCGTGTGATGAATCCAGGCGTGTGTGCGTGCGTGTGTGTGTGTGTGTGTGTGTGTGTGTGTGTGTGTGTGTGTGTGTGTGTGTGTGTGTGTGTGTGTGTGTGTGTGTGTGTGTGTGTGTGTGTGTGTGCACTTCAGACTCCTGCATGGTTTGTTTTTGATTTAAAAAGCCTTGAATGAAATATCAGTGAATGGAGTTTATAGATGTAGGCTGTTACTGATTTCACATGCAAAATTTGGAGCTCAGGTCGTGGGTACATGCAGCAGAGGCTAGTGTGTGTGTGAGTGTGTGCGCGTGTGTGTACATATCTGTCTACGTACAGTATTTGTGATGAATTCGATATACATTTAAAAAAAGATTATTAGTAAATTAATAAATTTGAGGGCAGCACAGTGGTGCAGTAATTAGCATTGTCGCCTCACAGGAAAAAGGTCCAGGGTTCAAATCCGGGCCTGGGCCTTTCTGTGCGGAGTTTCCATGTTCTCCCAATGTGAGCCGGGATAGGCTCCAGCCCCCCCGTGACCCTGTTCAGGATAAAGCGGGTATAGATACTGGATGGATGGATGGAATTAATAAATTTGTAAAATGAATTATTTGTAATAAGTGTTTTTACCGACAACATACCAAACTCATTATCGGTGTTACAGTAGAGGTTCATGTACAACAAACATACTAATTAATTACTTGTTGTTCCTCTACATTTGCGAGATCAAAAGCAAAACAAAAAAAATCAGTATACTGTAGAGATTACTTTAAATAGCAGTTCCTGAAATAACCACTGTCCCGACGGCTTGGGGCAACTAAAATGGTTTGTTAATTTTGTTAATTGTTTAATTGGCCAATCAGACTCTGCAAAATGAGCATGTTTTCAATGATGTCATCAGTTTCAAGATGTTTGATCGATGAAATGCACGTTGGGAAGATGATTGCATTACGAGGTGCACTCTCAGCCTCTTACCAGTACTCGAAAAAAAGTCCGCTAAAGAAACATAAGAGGCTGCAGAAAGTAAAAGGGACTTTTTTTCTTTCATGTAAGACATTCCCTGCAAAGATGAGCTTCAATGCCACTGCATTTATCAAGACAGACTAAAGGAGCAACCTCAGTGTAAACACACTGACAAGGCTGCTCCTCATCGGCCCTTTCAGAAGGATAAAACCACTCGGTTTTACCTTCGAAACCTCACGTCAGAAGGCTATATTTCGCTCTTTTTAAACTAGTCTTTGGCCACACACCTGTTTGGGTTGAACTGCAGTGGTGACTCGACACTTCTGTGTGCGAAGCGGTGTGATACCTTACGTGAGGCGTTAAAGGGACATCAGCGAGTTGTAGCATCTACCGATGGTCTGCATGTGAATGGCGCCGTTCATGTTAATCGTAATGCCAAAAAAAGGAGACAATCCGATTTGCTGATGCGATAAATAATTAAATATTGCATAAAAATGTTGATTACCACATGTATTCCTTTTCAATAAAACCTTAAATGGGTTCATCAGAGTATTGGGTTAAATATGTGATTTAGTGTGTGAGTGTTTACTGAGTTTTTGTCCATATGTATGTCTGTTGAATGATAAATAAACATATAAATTTGCTAAATATATATTTATATATATTGACACTAGGCATGTGCACACAGCCTAGTGTAAATCAGTGTGTATGTATGGATGGGATGGTCTTTCCGAGCCTTAAATCTCCCTCTCTGTCGGTGGGCGATGGCCAAATGTGTACATCGCACAAGATGGCACCAACACGCACACACACACACACAGCACGTGGAATTGGAAATCCCATTAAAAAAAATGGGTCGGCTGATAAGAGAGATGAGTCCATAGCGCTCCAAGAGATTCCCAATTTCACACCTCAACATTTTTTCTCCATTAAATGCAAGTGATGGGAATGCAGTTGGAAAGTGAGGACAACTGAATATGTATGCACAAAACTACAAATCTTTTTGGTCTAAAAACAAACTGCGAGTGTTGAAACTGTGAAGATCACTGCAAAAGTAAAATATTGAAAAGACTCAAGCTTAGTTGCTTTTTCAGCTGTGGGATCTGCAAATTGGGAACAGATTGCCGAATGTTTGGTCCTCCATTATTATTGTTCTCAACTAAATGTTCCAAGTGCTCTATCATAACCCAGAGACACTATTACAGTCATAAATCGCTCCTTGCTGTGCAGTGTGTGATGCTGCTTGCTGTTTGGGCTGGTTTTCGATGAACTGGCTGCGTGCTGGGTGATTTGTGGTTATTTTTTTTTGTGTTCCATTCCTCAATTGCACAATTTGGAATTTTCATCAGGTGGAGATTTAGTTTGTGTGTCCTGTTTTCACCGTGATCATTGATCATAGACCGGATATAAAAATGGCCGTAGATTACGGGTCTGAAAAGAGAAGCCAATGTGGAAGTGCTTTGAAGGGCAATACCACTGAGGGCCACTAGGGGCTGGCTCCAAAAGAACTTCTGTTTCCAATAAACTCCAAAAACCGTCAACTTCTTATTATGGTGTCCATTTGTTGCATGTATTCCTTCTGATCAGAGTTCTGCTGTTCCTTCTGAAAATATTTCCATCATTAAGTCGATATTAGGCATCAAAGAGAGCTATGTTTGGGGGCGTGCCTGGTTTGATTGACAAGACTGGTTTGATGATATAGGTGGACGGGCATTGTGTCCTCGAGATCTCCGTCACATCCACCCCCTTGTTCCTCCCCCTTAAATATGGTCACTCCAAAAAAACAATATGGCGACGGCCAAAATATCGAAGTGGATGTTTCAAAACGGCAGTTCAAACATCAATGATGGGTGATATCACGGTGGGTTGTGATGCAAAAGTTTAAATTATAGTTACATTATCTACACATGGCAACTACAAAACAGTTCATGTGGATTATTATTTATCATACACAGTATTTATTCCATATGGAGGCACACATTACACAGACTTGGCTTGTTAAACCCCTCTAAAGTTGCTGAAGTGTTTCCACTGGAGGAATAAAAGTCCGATCTTCATCTTCCTTTTACCTCTGTTTTGGTCCGCGCCGACTTCTGAGGGAACTATCTGGCTAAATCATTGACCCTGCTGGTCACTCACTTTGTCTGCCTTTGGCAGCATTTTCTTTGTGCTGCTGCTGCTGCTGGAAACCCTGGATGATAAATTCAGTGACAGAGAACCAAGTTGCATGCCCTAAAACCAAAACGGTGGAGTGGAAGACACTAATACGCTCTTTAGAGCAGAGGTAAAAAGACTTTGTTCTTATAAAATATTAATTAGTGCAACTTACACACAGGCTAGAAAACAATTCCTTCTCTAACTGAGGGAGATGGAAGGAGTGATGTCAGAACACCTACAGAGATGTAGCCCGACATCAAAGGCAGTGAAGCCAAAGAGGGAGGCAGAGAAAGATTTGAAACAGTTACAGTCCTTTGACAGTTTTACATTGTATTATATAATTTCATAATACCACAATATAACACAATATAATTCATTTTAATGAATAGAATAAAATAACAATTCAACTTGAACCATTTGACATAATATTTAGTTTGTGTTCAGCAATAAGCAAATTTGCAATAAGAAACACTGTGACAATACATGTGTAAATTATGAATTGTAAAAACAGAAAACAAACAAACAGAAAACACAAACAAATATAGGAAGCAGATTAGCAGTTGTATCACAAAAATGGTGAAACAAAGAGGGAAGCCAGCTTCATGCTTTAGCAACACTTACATTACTCAGATGATGAAATTCACTCTAACAATCTGTTGCATATCCTTCTTGAAAAACAGTCAAAACATATTTAAGAAGGCATCAGAAAAGGGAAGTGGAGGCATTGATATATTAAAAGGGCGTGTTCCTCTTGTCAGTTGGGAAACTTTCCCCTCCCAACGGCAGAGGAAATAACAAATTGCCCCCCCCCCCCCCCCCCCCCCCCCCCCCCCCCCCCCCCCCCCCCCCCCCCCCCCCCCCCCCCCCCCCCCCCCCCCCCCCCCCCCCCCCCCCCCCCCCCCCCCCCCCCCCCCCCACTGTAAGAAAAAGATTGTTTGTCCAGAGTCAAATGAGGATATAGCAGCCTGGGGGAGCATGCGGCATTGATAAGGATGTCATGGTGAGAGTGGACTCTGAAAGGGGACTTGTGGCTCATCCTTGAGAAGTGAAGTTGTTTTTCCAGCAGCGGTATTGTGAGTCTGTATTCGGAGACCCCTTCACTACCCAGGATGCACAGCTGGCAGTGCCACTGTGCTCACTGCTGCAGGCCGATAGGAACTCATTACTTAGCTTAGCCATTGATTTGCCTCCCACCTGGAAAAATGCGCCAGAGAAAATATGACCAGCTTTCAAGATCAATTGCCAGCATTCGGGGGGAACTTGAAGGACATTTTATCGAGACAATATTTTGTGCTCAGGGGCGAATGCGGCTCCCTCTTTATTGTTTTCTAACACTGCCGGCCTCAATATGCTGCACCTCTGCTTGTTGCTTATTTCAAAATATCTGAAAGTAAAAGTTGAGTATTTCAAAGTATTTCTTTAAATAATTAAGGTCATATTTCATGTGCAACTTAGCTTTTTTTAAAAGTCGATCCACAAACAACCACAAATGTGAAATTCCCAAATCTTTTACCGCTTAATCAATCAAACCTTGCAGAATTTCCGAGGAGCCGTATCATATGAAGACTCCAAAAGGAGCTGTGAGACTGGGTGAGAGGCAAAGTGGTCCACATTTGCACGGGTTAACACTTATCATGAGCATGATTTAACAGCAGGGTGCCGGCAGATTGCCTCATTAAGAGTAATCACACCATATAAGACTTCATCAAAAATATATTTGCTCGCACACCATTAAGATTTCCAGTGTGTGTGTGTGTGTGTGTGTGTGTGTGTGTGTGTGTGTGTGTGTGTGTGTGTGTGTGTGTGTTTGAAAACACAACGCAGATATTCAATGAACTCCGTTGACAGTCAAATCTGTTCGTCGCATCTGCTGCTATTAGACGGGGCTGATAGAAAATGAAATCAGCATAATAAAAATCACATATTTCCCACCTGTCACCCAGTTTATAAAGTGAGATAAAGCAGCCAAAATGTTAATTTCATGCATATTAATTCAGGTTAACGAGCGTATGTGTGCTTCAGTGTGGCCTCGTGTTTGTGTGCATAGTAACTAATTACTCAAGACCACACGGGGAAAATTGGTTTATTTTCTTTGCCGAATAATGTTGAAGTATAAGTGCTTTGAAAAATGAGCGTAAGAATAACAGCTTTGTTGGCTACACAACATACTGCTCGGCCTAAGCTCCATTATGGTGACAATTTCATGTCAGCTCATCAGGCCTGTTTGGAAAGCCAACCCCAAGCTGTTCATTGTGTGTGTGTGTGTGTGTGTGTGTGTGTGTGTGTGTGTGTGTGTGTGTGTGTGTGTGTGTGTGTGTGTGTGTGTGTGTGTGTGTGTGTGTGTGTGTGTGTGTGTGTGTGGCAGGGCAGGGGGGGGGGGGGCTGCAGCAGTATCGCACTGGCCAGCAGAAAAACTCATCTTTGGGGAAATGAAATGACAATGGGGTGAATGAAGAATTCATCCACAAATATTCTTCAACATCTTTCCACACTGAGGACTTTTTTTTGTTTTTTCTCACCCGATGGCTATTCGCGCTCGAGATGCCAGCCAAAAAAAAAGGAAAAACAAAAAGTGGCAAACAAAGAGAGAAAGAAAACCACATATCACAGCTTTCATTCATTTCTTTTCAGAGTCCTGCTGGAATTGGCCCTTTGCTTTCCTCCCATCATGCCCTGAGTCCCAATGCATTTAGATTTTTTTTTTTTTTTTTTATCGAGTGGCAAAAGCAGAGGCCAGTATGGTGCCCAAAAAAGGGGATGCTTGATGCTTGCCCAGTTTGGTAAGCTGCTAAGTGGAGCTACAGAAGTGTATCGCCGTGGCTATCTAATTTCCCAGCCTCACTTAAGGGACCAACATGAGCAATTTTCTGCTATATCAACAGTTCTTTGGCATTTTGATGTCCTGAGACCACATCCTTTGGCTTATAGGTGTCACAGAGCGAGCCAGCTGCAAACAGAGACAGAGAGGAAGAACTTAAGAAAAGATAAGGAGAGTGAGAGGAAGATGAATGTGAAAAAATAACAACAAAGCTGCTAATTTCCAAATGACTGTGCAAGAATGTGGAGCAGGGCTTTAATGATTCCTGGCAATTCACCAGCAGAGCTTGTCCCCTAGTGGAACGACCCACTAACAAAACAAAAGAAACGCGATTTGTCTGTTTCCTTTCCCTCCAAAGCCGAGTGGTCCGATATTCAGGCCCAGTTCTGAGGCCACCGCGGTTCGGGTGAATAAAGCATTCAGGGATTTTTGCATGGGCCAGCAATCAGTCCCCCACTTCCCACGCCTCAAGTAAAAAGCACAGTGCTTATTGTCAGTGTGCATGGCTGGAAATGACACACAGTGTGGCCATTCTCTGGAAAGGCCAGAGTGGTAAAGCTACTCATTAAAAGTTCTACAACGGCGATGAGATTCATCTCTCCCTTTGTCGGACGTGATTAACGTGATTCAAAAATGCTCGATCCGTAATCCTTTTATCATCACGAAGTATGATTAAACCTTAGCTTGCTCTTCGACTTCATCAAATAAGACATCTGAATGTATGTTAAGATTCAAATTCTAATCAAATATCATGTTAAAAGGTGTAATATATATATATTTTATTATCCCTTGAAAATATATCAAAATAAGTGTTTCTACA
This sequence comes from Brachyistius frenatus, assembly GCF_029030835.1. Taxonomy (NCBI): domain Eukaryota; kingdom Metazoa; phylum Chordata; class Actinopteri; family Embiotocidae; genus Brachyistius; species Brachyistius frenatus. The sequence goes on from NW_027210627.1 coordinate 1,915,326, forward strand.
TCCAAAAACTGATTTACAGTGCATTATTTATTAGTGTGTTACTTTAAACACAAAGTGGTAGAGATCAATGTTCAGGTAGGTGAACACAACAGCAAAAAAACACAACAAAAACATAAATCCAGGAAATTGAGGTCACAATCCAAAAAAACAAAGACTAGAGCCAGAGCCTCATTATAACAACAAAAGGCAAAGGCTTACTATGGAGGAACCACAGTGACAAACTGGGGATATATGCATGTAGTGAGTTGGCTGATTGCAGAGTGGCTGCATCTGAGACAGGCTTGGTAACTACAGGTGCGGGTGGGTGTGTCAGGCAGGAGATGGGCATAGAAAGAGAGACTAGGGACCTCTAGTGGGTGGAGGGAGTGACGCAGGGAACAAACTAAACTAGCCTTTTTTCTTTTTTTTTTTTAATGTTCCTGAAGAAGATGCGGCGTGAATGCTGCCAGAGCTTGCTTGAAAGTGTTGAATGCGGTCTTGCTGCTTTGCAACATTTGCATCATGCTTGAAAAGGAGAAAAGTGGAACAACATGAAAGAAGGGTCAGACCAACCTGGGATTAAACCAGTGATCTACTGCAAAGGGCATTACTATTGAATCATCATGAAACCTAACCATTTTTTATTTTTTTATTTATTTTTTTTAAATCTCATTGTCATGTTTTTTATGGTCGTTTGTCTTTTTATTGGGTTTTTAGTTTTTTTGATTTTTAGTATTTTTTTGATTTTTAAGATTATTTATTGTTACAGCACTGCATACAATTTTCAAAACTTGAAAAAGTTAAATATTTAAAAAAAAATAAAGTTACAAAACCTTTGTTAAAAAAACAAAAAACACTTTCAACAGTCCAAATGTTGTTGCTAATATTCTGAAAGAAATCACACCGTTCTCCTGAGTAGTAGTTATGGTTCGGGGTAGGTTAAGTCTCCATGACATGACAGTGACAAGACAAGAACACAAAGGGAGAAGAGTCAAAGAAATAGTACATTTTATTTCGCTCTCTGGGGATTGTATGTGCACTGTTGTGCCAGAGTGCAACTTTGACAAAAGGTGTCTCTGCCTTTTTCATAAAGAACCACTTGTCAAGTAAAAAAGTGCTGATAAAGTCAGCACTGTGCTAAGGCTACCAATACCCAAGTGGCATATGCCCTGACCACTTGGCTATCAGAACATTATTTTTTTTTCTCTCTTCTGTGACTTTGTCTACGCTTCTTTATCTCAGTCAACAAGTATGAATGAACAGCCTTTAGTAGAATATCTAAAAACCAATTCAGTATAACTTCAAAGTGTGAAATAGACACGGTCCATTACAGCAAAACATGAGATAGCCATGCTTTGGTCTCTCTAGGCGTGATAGTTTCACATTATGTTGTTATTAGTAGGAAGGATGGGTGGCCTGATGGTATGAATCACAGACTACCAGGCGGGAGGCAGAGGTTCAGCCTTCAGCGTGTCTATTTCACGCTTTGCTGTGAAAATGGGTTGCAAAACCAGTCCCTGTAATTGACAGGGAGTACTTGACATTATTGAAAATTCTACAAAATTGTTTACATGGGGATTTGAGACCTGAACTTCTGCACTGCAGCCTTGCTGACTGCGCAGTGAATTTGGCAAGAGGAAATTAAACCTATCTCATGAATAAAGTCTGATAAAAGATTTATGAGGGTCTGAGTTTAACTGATTTAGGTATACGGACTTATTTTTTTAGTGACAAACAATGTCTTAATTGAAAAATGCCAATATATATACAGTATATATATTTATTGTACTCTGCAGGATCAGGATGTATTGTACTTGATGTATTCTGACCAAAATAAGTATATTTGGAATACATAATTTATTCTGAAATACGTATTCTTGTATTGTATCAAAATCCATTGAACCCCATGGGTGATAGTCAAAGCCAGACTGTGGTCCACTGCACCCGATACACTCCCATATAAATAAATACATATATCAGTAAAAAAAAAGATATCTTCCCTTCACCCTACATCCAGAGCTGACTGACACAGCAGTGCCAGAGCATCTGCTGAGTTTTCCATGCCAAGTCTCTCCCTCCCTTGCTTCTCTGTCTTGCCTCGGGCAGCAGGTATGTTGGCGTTCTGTACTAAACACACAGATTGTATGCCGTGACATCTTCCATTGTTCGTGCCTGTGACGGGAGTGCATTGTACACTGGGCTGGCATTGAAACTGTTCTAGGGAACCACTTGGGGCACACCCTAGATCCAAACACATTCTTCTGAGGAAATAAGGTCTACTTTGTTGTCGCCGACAAGCCTGAGACAGAAAGACACAGTGCAGTGTCTTTTACTTGATGAATAAATGACACAAAGCCACATAGCAAGTAAATATATTCAAGGCAAATCTGCAGTTTCGAGCTTTTCCGGGGCTTTAAAGGCAAATGTGTTATTTAACGTTTTTTTGTGTTTTGAACGATTTTATGACTCAATTTACAGTACAGAATACAGTGAAGGTAAATGAAATCAATGACAAACTGCCAAGCTGAGTTTGCGGGCTGGCTGGACACATCAGGATTTAATAACTGAGACTCCACTGGCTGCATTAATGTGATGGCCAATGATCTCTGTAGTGCCACCAATCATTTTTTTCCTTCAGTGTTCACACATAGACACATAGTTGTTGTTCTATGACTTCAGAGGACATTTAAAAGACGGGAAAACTAATCCTAACCCTTATCCACACTTGTCTAAACCATACTTTTTCTAACCTTAACCCAAGTTTTTATACTGAAATTTAACGATTTCATGATGGAGACTTGCTTTTTGACTCCAAAAGGTAGGTGGGTTCCCCACAATGTGACTGTTTAAACAGATTCAGGTCCCCACAACATGAATAATACAAGTACACACACACAGAGGCACAGTTTAGCTTTCTAATTGACAAACAAAGAGAAAACCAAAAATGCTGAGCCCACTTAATGTTGTTTAATAGAATGTATATAACTTAAATTGGATAAAAAAAATATTGGGTATGAAGTGAATGTGGTAAAAAAAAAATCTCAAAAGTAAGATTTCCAAATGCGGTGCCACCCAGTGGTACTATACAATTTTTTTTTTTTTTTTTTAAAAAGACACTTTCAGGTAGCAGTTCATGCTGCTACTTTTTGAATAATAATAATAAAATTAAAAAAAATAGCCAACAATTATTTAAACTTCTACATAGCTTTAGTTAAATATATCTTACAGTTGCAATGACATCTAATCAAGCCAAAACATGCTTTCTTTATAGAACTTGGTGAAACAACTTCGTAACTGTAACCCCAGATTCTATTTTGGCACCGTGAATAAAATTAAGAAAACACATCGCAACATCAAGAGAAGAAACAGCGAGAACAAAACATGCTAAACGAACATATGTTTATGGTTGACACAATGCACAATGTTGCTGCAGTCATGCAACATATGAAATGATGGAATATTGGTGGAAGTAAGGATCTCCACCATCGTGGTTAAATGAAAGATTCACCTGAACATGAAATGACTTGATTCCCAGTAGAAAAACGTACATTTGGATCTCTGAAATCCACCAAACTGTTTCTGTTATACATTTTCAAGACACCAGAGTGGCCGAAAATCTGTTGCACATGAGAAGGCAGATATTGTTCAAAAGGGTCTAATGACCTATATTTGATTTATAGCGTATATTAGTGAGAACATTGTTACTGTGGACATCTAAATTATGTGCAACAGTGCACAGACGCCATAAAGTCATTAGTGACCTTTGCCATGCTCCATCACTGTCTTGATTTGCTGTATTTGTTACTATTATAGTCAATGAGTGCAGGCTGCCAGTCGGCTTGTTATTGAGGAGCCTGTAGAGTCCGGCCAGACATCCAAGCAGGACGAGACAGCTCGTGCTGCTCTCACTGTAATGGATATTTAACCAATTAAAGAGGTTACATGTGGAAGGACAAGAAACAGAACACAGTAGAAAGGAAGGCAACCGGTCAACAAGGGATAGATGAAAACATAAACATCAAATCACCAGAAAACTTGAATTATTTACTTTGATTGCTCAGCTCAAAGCTGTCAAACACGTCTTTAAACTCCAACATCTCCATAACTACAGTGCGTGCCACATGCACCACATGCACCACATGCAGACTCGGAGAACAAGAAATAATGGTTCAATAACCAGGAAACCTAACGTGAAATTACTAAACGTGAGGTTACATCTTCTTCTATTTGCAGAGGCTACCTGCCTCCTACTGCCCAGCTGTTCCCCCTGCTTTTACGCTGTGTTAAACGAGGCGAAATTGCCTCCTAGCTTGAAAAAACTATACTTACACAGAAATATGGGGTTGGTATATATTTTCTCATCTGAATAAGCATATTTCCTCAAATGGTCCTAAACCAACCATAAAAGCACATTTGAATATTTTGTCAAGAAAAGCAGCCCACTCGTTTTGTCAAGGCCACTATTTCACAGGACGTACGTTCCAATGTTCATACTACCATACTATTTAGTAAGCTGGAAAAAGATTTGGTATGTCCCCAAAAAAATGTAGTAATGCCAAAAGTATCCAGGATGTCCTACTACATCCGGTCGTATTTCGCAGCATGCAGGCCAGCATGCTACTCTGGCTGTTCTGACCCACAATCCTCTACGCGGCGAAAGCTGCGTCACTTCAACTGAGTCACCGAGACAGTTGGTGGCTCTAATGCCCCGCCCACAAAAAGAAGACGTAGAAGAAGAAGCATTGAAAGGAAGTTTACTCGTTCCAAATTACGTCCTTTTACTTCTTACTTCTAACGTCGCTCCACAGATGGCGACGGATGTGACCAAGAGGGTCAAAGTTCAAGGCGCATTTTTAGGATGAAGTCGTATGTCCCAGTAGTATACATACTACATGCAACAGTACATCATTTCTACAGGTAGCTGCAGTGCGAAGTAAAAATAAAAATAAAAAGTATGCGATTCAGAACACAGGGAGACAAACAAGGTGCCAGCGGCGTGAGCACATGATGGAAAAGAAAGTCAACATGGATTTATTTTAAGTAACCTAAGTCACCGAAGTATGTAGACTTATTTAACACATTTTACACTCATAATGTAACTTGTAACTTCACATACGCAAAGTTAATTACAGAAGTAACTTTTCCCAAACAGAACCAAGTGGTTTTGGTGCTTAAACCTAAACTTTGACAACACTTGACACCCTCGAATGAGACTTCTGTTCTCAAAGGTTATGGTAGTCAAGGGCTCGACTTCTTCTGACAGGTTGTTGCTACTTTGCGTCGGTGCCCCCGTTGAGCAGAGTAAACGCTGTCTGTGCGTGAACTAATTATTCACACAGCTCCTCCACTGAGCGTTGAACGGTTGGTTAAAATCACAGATTGAATCCATCATTGTGAAACGCCGCTGCGAGGGAGGCTCAGCTCGACGGGCTATTTTCAACACGCCAACCTTGTCAGCGTAATCCAGCAGTTGTAAAGCACATCTGCAGCACTGATTGTAGCTTAGTGTTGTCGAAACAGATGCAAATTTGACCTTTTTTTTTTTAATGTGTAGTGCAATTGAGTAAATAAGCATTTCGTGTCCTTTCTCTTGACCTTAATCTGTTATCACATTTGTCGTTTTTTTGGAAGGTCAAATTGGAAGGGCGAGAGGGAGGAGGGTGGGTGAGCAGTGAGGGTGATACACCGCTTCACCAATTAAGCCTCAAATCAGGCATCACCGCTGCATGAATTAAAAGAAATGAGACTCTATGAGGGAAAGGAATGAATAAAATGATCAAACAGGAGCACTGAACACTTTCAGTCAGTCACACTTCAGGGTGAAACAAACCTACTGAAGGTCTGTTTCATTTCCATTTGCCATCAGTTTAGTCTACTTTTTGCTTTACTTTTCTGTCTGTAATGAGACGCTTGATAGTTTTCAGAACGATTTTTTTACCCTCAGCTTGTTTATTATGTCGTCCTCGAAACCTCTGTGATATGAACTGAAAATGATTATTCTTCCTCCATTTAAGGATAAAAGATGATCTTCTTTTAGCCTATGAATCAGAGAAAAATACTCAAACAAAAAATGAAAATAATGCTTGTGAAGCTGGTCCATTTTGTATTATTTCATATTAGTCCCCAACAAATTACTTTAACCAGTATTCAGTTAGTATCTTTGAGTTGGAGATGACCAACTATGTTAACTTATTGAAAAAATGTATCAAATTCATTGGTTTAATTTCATTACTCATGTCAGCAAACCCGGTTATTTTGTTTGGCCGGCGAATAATAAGCAAAAGGCCAATGTTAGCTTAACAGCAGATGTCTTTATTAATACCTGAATCATGCAATCACATTGTTTAACAGAAAACACTCGGATAACAGACTTTAATCATGTCATTAAATGAAAGAAGCGTCTCTGCGACCTGTTGTCCGAATTTGCAACGCACTCCTGTAATGTGTTGCGTTGTCTGAATTATTGAATGTATTTTGTAATTGCTGCACATGTTGTATAATTGATGAGGACACTCTCTTATATTATTTTATTTATTTATTATTGTCTATGTGACCTATGTCTGTGCATTTGTTCTGTGTTAAGTTTCATGTGTTGAGCTCTCAGGACCTCGGTAGTTAAGAGACAAACACCAACGATGTGAATTAATTCAAATTTGTTGAAAATAGAAAAACATAATTTCATACAAGCCTTGTCCTTTAAAGCTATAAATCAACATAGCAGGTTTGATAATGAAATCAGTGGGTTCACTGGAGTCTATGCCTTTATGTTCTTGAAGGACACTAAAATACTCGCGTTTAAGGGACAGCTGTGTCTTAATGAAATTTATAAGTACTATTTTCTGTGATTTTTAAAGTCAAATACACTCGAGCATAAATTAGGTTTCTCAGTCGGTGGCGAAATGAAAATAAATCCAGACCTTAGTGCAATAAAAATGGAATATAAAATGTGCTGACGACATTTACAGTGTCACTTGAGGCATCAACATTGTCAGGCTGTTACTGCTGCGCCCGAGCTACAGCTCCCCTGTTGCTCTTAATAAAGCAGATGAGGGGAAAAAAAAAGGCTTTCAAATGTAGTACACAGCAACAAGAGGAAAATCCTCAGTGATGGAGAGGCAAACAATCGACCTGTTAAATTGTCAAGAAGATGAAGCACTTTTGTTTTAAACGAAACATCGCTTATGTCATCTGATAAGGGACGTGTCCGTGGTCTCAACAACTCAGCCGGCCACTTCGAAGACCCAACGTTCCCGCTGCACGCAGCCACCGTCAACACTTTGACAAATTACTTGTGGGCGCAGAGTGAATGCTTCCCAAGGTCAGAGCTCTTGACAGCCTACATTCACATTGTCAAGGAGCCTGGGAGAAGCAATTTAGACTTAAGCAGACAGCTATCAGTTCTCTCCGAATTACCTTTGTACTCGGAGGCGAGTGAAGCGCGTCAGAAACGGAGACACGGGTTTGAGCGGACGAGGGGAGGAGGCCGAGTGCGAGCAGGTGAGCGTCAGCGGCTGCAGTCCCATGAGAGGTTGTTAGCACCGGTACAGTAAGACCGGACCTGGGGTTTAACACTCAGCAGACCTTGCAAAGCTCACTGTAGCATGTGCAGTGTACAGGGTATATAATTGGAAAAAGCTTAGACATAGTGAGCCAGCAGGTCAGCCTGAGTGGTCAGGAAGGAAATTGCACAGTGTGTCCTCGACAGCTGTGAAATGTTCTTCGCTTTTTTAAAATTGCATCTGACGTGTTCTCATCATCTGCCGTGATGCTGATTCAGCAGGTTGCTGCGTGACGCGAATCCATAGCGTCTTCAACTCGGTCCCGTTTTCACTTTTCAAAACTCAACTTCAACTGCAGCTGCTCCTTTCAGAACATCCTAAACCAGCTAAGGTTAGCCTCGTATGTGGAGAGCAGCAACAATACAAGTAGCTGCCGCAGTTCACAAACACTGACGGTATGATTTCAGAGTATGAATGTGACTGATGACACGTTGCGTAAAGTTAACAACTGATGCCCGGCTTCAATTCCTTGTACAGAATCGAATGTCTGTCTTTGAGCTGCTCAGATAAGTTTGAAGTGTTACGAAACCCTGTGCGACTCCCGCTGCAATCAGATGGTACTCGCGAGCGCGTGGTTACAATATGGGAAGTCGCATGCGCTGTTTTCATTCTGGCTTTTGGTCGTCTGTAAATTGTCCCTGATCATCTGACTCCAATGGAAAATGTCCCCAAACATGTTTTTGTTTTTTTATTCCATTATTTACACAAGTTTCAACGGACCTGTTGCTGCAGCTGCACTTACCAACCTAACCACGAGGGAAAAAAAGGGCCGCTGACAAGGAAAAAGAAGCTCTGATGGACACTAGATAACAGACCCCCCATCTCTGCCTGAAGCCTATTTATTTCAATGCAGTTCAAATCACGTCTTTTTCATCTAAATTGACAGTGGAATCACTTTCATCAAAAATGGACAGGAAAAGGATGCTTAAAGTGTGTCGCATCAAGCACTTAAAAACAAAGGTACACTCCAAAAATACACTTTGTGGTGTATTTCTTCTTTGGATGACTTTTTTTTTTTTTCCTTTAATATTGCATTAAATGTAAGCACATTTAAAGCTATCACAGAATATAATGGGAAAAGCACATTTTTTAAAATGTTTTTAGATCCAAGCACAGCTCTGAAACTGAATGCCACGTGTGGAGGAGGCCTCACAGATCCACAGCGTGTTTTTATTATTTCAGCAGCATACTGACATTTGAATGTGCTCTCGCTCGATTTTCGTTGAAGGGGAGAGGTGGAGGGGAAAAAAAAAAAAGAGTCGAGGCTTGGCACTGTCAGCTTCAATAACGTTGATGTCACTGTTGGAGTGCTGAAGGGAATCTGGCTTTGTTGGCACCCAGGTGCTCATGAACTTACATTTGGGTTTCAGGAAGACCGGAGACATAAATTCAGTTTTTGTCTGTTCGCTGTTAGTGGTGCTCTTAATCCTAGAAAACAGAAGCCCCCTAAGACCCTGGAGAACATAATCAAACCTGACATGGCTGAAAATACAGACTACTTGCCATTTTATGTCATATAACCAAGTGTTATCTCCTGGCCTACCAAAAAAAATAATGATGGCACGCCCAAAGAAATAAAAAAAACTGTAAACCAACAATACCAAATCTTAACTTTCTGTATTTATGCTGTTAAGCTAATGTATTGTATTTTTTTTTTTTATCATATCATAAATAATGTCTGAGGAAAATGTTAAAGCTCCAACAGCCTTATCTTCTCATGCTGTCATTGTGTCTTTGCATTCCCTGCATTGCGTTACCCGTCCGCGAGCTTGGCCCCTGTAGCTTTTAGACTCCGTCTTTGTTGCCTGGCTTCGCGGTGGTATTCTCACGACTTAACCACTTGAACGACAAGCATACAGTGAGCACGACTTCCCACGATGTAACCACAAGCTCCCGTGTTTTGTTTTAATGCATCATTACAGCGTACCACTGATAACACAAAGGAAAAGCCTTGGAGTACCCATTCATGAGTCAGCAAAGTTCAAATTTAAAGTTGCCAACTTGGTTTTGGATCTACTGTTTAATCTTGTATGCTTTAAATGCTTTATCTTTGCATAGATTGTGTATTTATTACCTTGTGCGGCACTTTGTAAAAGTTATTATTTTTCCCATTTAGGTAATAAAGACCTTTTTCACACTTATTTTAACTCGTCAAAGGAGCAAACACATAGGTGTAACTAATCCCATTAACAATGGCTCCATTCCATTTAGGGCGACAGTGAGGCTGCACAGCACCCGAGCAGACATAAACGGTATCAGTTACACCTGTGTTTGACACATCAACACGTTCTAAAATTACAGCATTAAGCTGCCTTTAATACCTACTTACATTAAACAGCACTCTTACAACCAGAGCTTCAAGCTGTCAATTATCCGCCCTCAAGTGAAAGACTTTCTGTCAGGCAGCATCACACCGGAGCTGACAAGCATCTGCTGCAGTCGAATGAGAGCGAAGCCTACCTGTGGTACCACGTTGCCAATCAACAGATGAGGCACCTCTGCAATCACTTCAAATCCCACAGCACTGTCTGTAAGCCACACACACACACACACACACACACACACACACACACACACACACACACACACACACACACACACACACACACACACACACACACACACACACGCGTGCGCGCGCTCCGAGCAAGCGAGAGAGAATCGAAGCATTACTGGCAATAAAAAAGGCAAAAGGCAGCTGTAAAGTCGGAAAAATCGTTTTTTATATTTTTCTAGGTACCCGCTGTAAAGTAGCAATAAAGTATATTTAATTTTAAAAATGTACATTATGCCTAAACAAAAAAAACAAAAAAGCATTGACTGCACATTGTCCCAACTGAAGTCATACATATGGAACAGCATTTCCATGCATACAGATTGTGTTCTCCCCTCAGGCGGTGGAATGAGTTGAGGGTAGTGCAGATATAGGAAATCAATACGAGTAGGACATGGCCTCATGCTGATGCGTTAGACAGATTCCATTTACATAATGTAAAGAATTCTTGGTTCTTCATGTAAATCTTTCATCTTCAGACTTTTCCTAATTTTTTTTAAATGAAGTTTTAAAATTTTGATTTCCTTAAAACAGCACATGAAAGATATAACTAGTGTTTTAATTTTAAACAAATAAAAAGCACCACTTGGGTCAATACTGGCAAGAACTTCATGAAATTACATAATACATTGAGTTTTGTTGTAGCGAGTAGATTGACTTTCACCAGGTTTTCCTATTTGAAAGTCATTCCCTTGCATATCTGTGTTTCTCTTTCTTAGCACAATGCTGTGATGCAGCCTCGCCTCACAAATGATTTAACAAACTTCAGATGTTAAAGTGCAGCTTGGCCTCCGTTAGAAAAGTCCGCTGCAAATATGCCGTGACCCAAGAGATTTACATAATGAAGAGAAAGTCTTTTCAACAGTCGCCGTCCACAATCATATATATATGTGGCAGGATGCGAGCGTGTACTTGTTATTCAAAGGAAGAACCCTGTTGGTCACAGATGCAAAACAGTCCGGCGTCTGCCTGCCAAGTCCAACACTCTGCGTGACACTGAAAGCAACAAAGGGGACTTATTTTATTCATGCAGTCATGTGGTGTTGGAACATGTTTGCGATGTTGAGAAGCTCGCGACTCTGGATTTCCCCCATAATGGCAATTCGATGCCAAAACAATACTCATCACGAGGAATCTGCTGTTGTTTAAAGACAAATATTGCATTCTTTGCCAAGAACAAACTCATGAGAACAGACTCTGCACGAGTAATTTCAGGTTGTCTTGAACTACACAAACATGGAAGGAGCCAATAAAAGCATGCAAATGCAGTTTCACTTTCTGTGCTACTTGAATCAAATGTGCTTCAATTAAGTGCTGTGTGGGTTTGGACTTGATGGTCTGAATTCCACCTGAAAATATGAAATAGATTCAGTTTTATTGATAAGAGATAAGTGTTTTCAACTTAATTTATCAGCTGAGCCAATATGATTGGACGTATTGTGCAGGTACCACTTAAATAAAGAGTTTGAGGAAAGAAAATAACATATTTCAATAGAACATTTGCACACTGTAAACATGTGCTAAAACCATAGACTGTATTTAACTAGCAAGGACCTCCACCTCGGTTGGGTATGAACATAATTTATCGATTATGGTACGGTGGTATGCGTTGGAGCTGAGCAAGACATGCGGTTTGGGGAAGGCTCAGCTGAGAATCCACTGCGGCTCTCGGGCCTTGCAGATCCCCAAAAAGCCTTCAGAGAAAGCAGTGACGACCAATCCATGCGCAGCTCCTGGAGCCATGATGAGCGAGGAGCACCTTGGAAGCCAATCTGAACGTGGCCCAGGATGACCCAGAACTAATTGATTGACGAGGGTTGATTCAGCCTTTCACAGGACACAGAAGAAGGAGCAAGAGCATTGGTTCCTGGGCACGCGGAAAGTAGTTTAAAGGAAGGGTGGAAATGCAGCAGTGGAATACATCGAAGGCGTGAAAAAGGTCGAGAACATGTTCGACTCGGGCATGAAAAGTGAGCGAGTAACGGCCGCGCGAGACAACGCACGGAGGACGTGAAGGCGAGGGAGCCTCCTCTTCTCTGCCATTGATGTCGACGACGGGGAGGTCGCTGGAATGGATCGTGGATCATGGTCTCTACTCCCATGAAAAGGAAGCGATGATGGTTCTGTTGCGTCAGGGTATGATGGAGGGAGTTTTGGAAAAACTGCTTTAATAAGATGGCTATTTGGCGGAGAAAATCCGCCACCATGAGGACCCACAAAGATTGGCGTAAGGAACGGCGGCCGTTCGGAACCGAAACTCGGCCGGGTGGTACGGTTGATCGCAGAGGTGACACCGTTCCAGTTGACAACGAAATGTAGGATGTAGATGACGCAAATAAGAGCGAGTGGCGGAAAGGAACGCCCAAAGCTAACCCCGGTTTTCACACGATATAAGTTCCATGAAACGATACAAAGGGACTGTGAAATTTTCGACCAGTTTGCGACTGAGCTAGAGCTGCAAGTAAAAGACTGCAGCTACCCTAATGGGGCTGAGATGATTAGAGACCAGATTGTTTTCGGTACAAGGCTCGAAGTCTCTGCCCGTGACGCCACCACGCACTCCTGGGTTGCCAGGTCTGCACCTACCTATCCTCCATCCCCCTCACCTGCTCCGTCGTCTTCTTCTTGGGTTTCGTCGTTCGCCAGACCAACCTTAAGATGCATTACTGCCACCTACTGGACTGGAACCTAATCTTCTATAGTCCTGCCTTGTTCTGGCGGTCCATCTGAAAATAATCCCGTCATCAATTAGAAAATAATCTTTGAAAAGCCGGGTTTTTGGTGGCGTGTCTGTTTGATTGACAGGTCTGTGGTGCAGTCAGGTTATAGCCATAGTCGGGCGGGATGTAGTATCGCCGGGTTTCCAATTAGATGGAGTCAGATCCACCGCTCACTCCCCCCCAGCTCGTCCAAATATGTGGTCACTACCGGTTCCAAACTGCTCGGGAACTGGTAAGACGGCGCCGGCAAAATTCTGAACTCGAGGCTTCATTACGGCCGTTCACAAACCAACGGGTGACGTTACTGCTGGTTGCCGTTTGGCCAATACTTATTGAGACATCAAAAGAGACACACTGCTGAGCCAAAACATTACAACCACCTCCACCGAGGCGCGGACCCTACAAGGTCTTGTTGAGTTGGAGCTGCCATAACATTATTCCAGTTTATGGGATTTATCATATTGTGTGCAAATGTAATAATATGCCGATTATACATAATAAAAACCCTGTATAATGGGCCCCCAGAAATTAACTTTTGTAAAATGATGACCTTCAATAACCCAGCGCAAGCCTGTTTAATTAAATGCACAAGATGAGTGAAAATATTGTGATCTGACTGGAGCTTTTGTTCCGTAACGTTCTTTGAAATCAGGGAGACGAGCACACATCAGGTCTGTCTGTTCATGTGTTAATCAAATGCATTATCTCGGACATTGCTGAACAGATTCAAATGAATCCCATTACACATGTTAGCGGCGCTACTTCGGTCGTGTGTCATCTGCCGTCGGCTAGACACCTATTACCGACTTCTAACAGGTACCAGTGGTACGACTCATCTCGCCATCACACCCTCAGTAATTTCAAAGTTACAGAGAGTGGTGACCTACAAGTGGCCCCCACAATTATGAGGTGAAGTTAGAGGACTTTGTTACTGACAGGCTGACATCATTCATAGACCATAAGTATCCTGTTGACTTTTGTCATTCAGAAGCTGTTTTTTGCAGGTTAAAAAGTGTAAAGGATTGTGTCTCAATTTAAAAAAAAAAATCTGTCTTAAAGCAATAATAGTTTCCCCAACAAAAACAAGAATAATTTTGCATGCAGTGATTGTTCCTCATGATGACATTGACCATTAAAAGACCCTTTCCTATGGGTAAAGGGTTAACTGAAGGGGAACAAAATTCACACAGGTCTTTTAAAGTTCATCTGAAGCAAATATGGAATTTATTTTCTTAATTTAACTGCTTTTTAGTACTCAGCAGGGGAAAGAAAGAGAACTTCTAGGAGAGAAACCCTTTTATATCCTGAGGCCACTCCCTCCTCAGGTGACTCCAACTAACCCCGACAGACCTCTCACACTCCTGCAGACACAATGGGGGAGAATTTAAGATAATTAGAGGAGAAAGGTTCAGAGAAACAGAGAAAACACAGAGCCGCCACACTACTAAATTCAATCTTTTGTAATTATCCCTCCAACGCAGCGTGGACACTCTGACCTGAGACACTCGTCCAGAAATAAGATACGTTTATTCCAAAGTTCCCAAATGTTTAATGAATATATCTTGACTTGTTTCAAGGAACTGAGTACAACTAAATTGTTTATGTAAAGCCGTTTGATCAAGTACATTTTCAGGGCAGGATCAGTTGTTTTCCTCTTTTAACTTGCCAATAACAATGGGTGTTTTAATGGTTACTTAAGTAAGGCATTGACAGTTCATGTCTGAATCCTCTTAGCTCTCTGGCTGGGATACAAAAAAAAACTAAAATAATTGAAATCCAAAACAAAATGCCTGAAAAAAGCTGCAGCTGTTGAGTACTTGTTTGCCGTAAACAGCCTGACCATCCTTGGCAGGTGGCATTAGCATGAAGCTAGGCAGAACACCGCGTGCGTGTATTCCTCAGAGAGCCGTTGGACTCTTTAAGTGGTCTAGATTTAATATGCTGTCAAACACATTCATTTACACACTGCCCACAAATCGTTGCAGCCCCTCTTTGCCTCAGCATCTGGCTCGCAGCGTCGGGCCACGCACGAGGCAACAGCTGAGGGGGAGCTTGTGTCAGAGGTGTGAGGAGGTTAACGCAGATGCACCGGCTCTGCATTAATCACTGAAAGGTCAGGCGAGGAAAGGCCGCGCTAAGCAAATTACTCCTGGCTGGACCTCAGGTGATCTGAATACCCATGAACTGAGGAACGGCTAAAGGCAATCAATGCGATGAACAATGTGATGCTACGCATTCATTTAATTGTCCACGCACTTATTTAATGATCTGCGAGTGCGATTAATTATGTCATTGGTTTTTGTGTCTAAAGGAGTTCCCAGACAAATAAACAATCAGAGGTTACAGCTACACATCTTTGGCGAAACAAAAGTTAGCATCAACGCAACGCCGCAGCGTTACACGCAGCAGATCGACGTTTGCTGCTCATTAAAGGATTAAAGTATGTTTGATTAATCTGCAGATGACTTTCCGAGTGTTTAAAAATGTCAGACATTTTTTTGGGCACAATTTCTAAAACCTCAAAATATTCAGTTCGCAGTCATTTAAAATTAAAAACAAAAAAAAATCATCACAAAGAACTGAATTTAGTTTTTTTTTGTATTATTCTAAACGGCTAATTAAATGATTCCAATTTGAAAAAAAAATCTGTAAATGTATGTGAACATCAATTAGGATTATGTATTATTAATATTGATTGATTACATCACTAACAGTAAAACCTTCTTTCCCCAAAACAGGCGATTTAAACTGAATCTTTGACTTTAAATCAAATATAAATGCTGTCAAACCGCAGCCCTAATTTTTTTTTATATTTCTGCCGCAGCTTTAAGATTCAGAAGACTTTCAAACTCAAATCTACAGATTTTGCAGTCTGACGCAGATTGTTAAATGAATCGAATCACCCCGCGTTCATCAGAATATTCGCGTCCGCAGACACGTCGAAGGTTCGGGCCGATGGAGTCGGAGACGGGACGACCGCCGTCACCGCGCTCGCCGCGGGTAAATTCCTTGTTTGTTCACGCGTCGTTTTCTTGTATTTGAGAATAAACTCTTTAAACGGTCACACGATCCCGCTTGATCGCCAATAAGATCCACCCACAGACCGCACTGGAAAAAAAAAGAAGGCTCGCCCTCTGTTGGATTAGTTTATACACCTTTTGTGCGTTTTACACATGTAACAGTATTGTGTAGAATCTACATAAAGTACATGAACATGTTAAACTCACGTTGGGCTCTGATGTCGCGATAAAGCGAGTGAAACGATTAACTGTAAAAAAATACCAGTTTTCTCGCGACGTCACAATCGCGCATCCCGCGCAAAGCATTTGAGGAAGAAGGACCTCCCCTCGGACTGGACGGTTAAGCTCGGTAAGTACGGGCGGATACATGTGACTATAAGGCGATGCGTGGTGATATGGTATCTAGTATAAGGTCCCGAGAGTCGCCAACATAAGGTAATGAATTACTGTGAGGTTATTTGCTGTTAAATCAGAACTTCAACTTCATCTGCCGCGTTTTCTCCTGAAGCTTTTCCGGGCATCCGCCATTACTGTCGGCCTGCTACTTAACGACCGCCGAGCTGTTCATTTATTTCTGTGAATACGTCTCCGCATTGGTGAACCGGCCTTAATGCTGTTGTGTTTTTTAAAAAAAAAAAATTTTTTTTACTCGTGTTTAAGGTCGAAAAACATGGTGTCCGTGTTCAGTGATCAAATAGTATTGGAACTAAAGGGAGTGAGTAGCGTAGGAATAAAGTGATCAAATTGTGTTCGGGGTAAATGATCGAAGAGGTTAATTTCCTTTATTCAATCACGTTTCAATAACTTTGTACCAACACTTTGTACTTGATGTTGAGGGATTGTAAAAACTGTCTTGATTAATCACAATTCTGTAATTTGCTACCAAAGCAAATGTCTTGTGTGCAATCAATGTCCACGATTGAATTAGGTAACTCCAGTGCGTCTTTTTTTTTTTTCTCAGTGTAGTTTTCATGATTCATACTTGTTCTAACTTTGCCCCGAATCCTACAAAGTGATGCAGTTAGCTGATATTATGCTGTTGGAAGGCGTTCGCTTGTAATACTAGGTTAAGATAAGGGGTAGCTCGTCTCTAATGTGTGATGTGTCATGGTCCCTGTCAGGTCTGCTGCCTTTAGCCTGGTGATTCTGCTTTTATTTTGTAACTCTTATGTCTTGCCCTTTTGGGGGAGGGCGGGGGGGGGGGGGGTTCACTCCTTGTACTGTCCACAAGATCCACACTTTTACCAACAATGTCAGATACGGTGTAGGGTCCAAGATACTCAGCTTTCACAGATTCTTCAATAGATTTAGAGACCAGTCAGCTGCACACAACTATAAAACGTGTTCCGCAATCAAACCAGCCAAACAGCCCCCCGTGGAACGAGATCACGTGGAGAGGAAAATCGCTGAAAAATAAATAATAGAAATCATTGGTAAGACCTAAGCACCGTGTCATATGTATCACAGTACCTCCAAGGTACTCGAAGCTCAGCAGCTCCAGTGTGGAAAGAAAGTTTCTGCTTAAAAACTTCAACCTAAATTAAAACTACCCAGATAGCACCTGCGGGTAATTAGAAAGACAAGACCTTATTGACAAGGGAAATTATTCCTCTGGGAAACAGAGCAGATGTACTGATTAGGTCCTGAAAAAAGATACAGTAAACTACATCTTCCTCCACAAAATGAACTTTGCAGGTGCTTCGTTAAGCGCCAAACCTGAGGCAGAGCAGCTTATAGGCTGTGAAAAATACAACCAGTAACAGGCTGTTTTACATTTAAAGATATGTTTACAAGTTGACATCTAATCTGGGATATCTCTGTTAATGCTGATGAATATTTGCTTTGGACCTTCTTTTTTTTTTTTTATGTTAAAATGTCCCAGTTAGACAAATTAATGACAAACAAATTGAGGTTAATGCCAGAAGGCAGAAATGTCAGTCAATATCAGCACAAGACAAATAGGAACATGCTGTCTAACAAAACTTAGGCGCACATTTATCTTGACAAGGAAAACAAAAAAAGAACGTCCCACCAGAATTCTCTCCACGTTGCTTTTGGGCAAAACCGATGAGAGAGAGAGAGAAAAAAAGAAGAAGAAGCGGCGTCACTAATCATTCTGGACGGGTGATAGCATCTCTAACGGCCTTGTTGTCAATTTGTGTGTCTTTATCTGTGTTTGTGTTTCGACGTCTTCTGCGTTTACCTCGCTTTCTTTTCTTTCTTTTTTTTCTAAACAAGCGTGGGTTTAAAATGGGCCGTATCACCGAAGACGACGTTAAACGGGAGGCTCGGATGTCAGATGAGACGTCCCATTCGGGGAGATAAATAGATTTCCACTACATAGAAGCTTTTCCTGTGTTCACATTACGGAATCTTTGATAGGCTCAAGGACAAATCTCGAGTGAGTTTACAAGGTGCCGCATCCCATCAGAAAGATTCTCTTTTATTTCACCCCGAGGTGACCGGTATCTCTACTTCATTTGCTGTTGTGGTTTAACTATTAGTTTTATAGAGCACACTAGTGTTGTCGCTGCCAAAAAGGCCTTTTTTTTTTTTTTTTTTATAACAAGTTTTCAAACGATAGCTTTTACTGAACATTTTAGCCCTGAGTCAAGTGGAATTTTTTTCTGGGTCAGATAATGCAACCCTGTTGTGGTTTGGCTCGTAATGCGCAGCTCAGCATCCTTAAGAATAAATTTCATGTTAAACCGGCGCATGAAAATACTTTTTTACTTGTAAAACCGCAAACTGACCGTTCAGTCTTTTCTTTTACTTGAATCGGGGGGGAAGTGAAAGTGCATCAACAGGTCCCACTCGGCAGAAAACGCTGTCCGCCCCAGCTGACAAAGCAGAGCAGGGGCAGCACATTTCCACCATCCGATTTAGCTCCTCGTCGGTGAACTCCGGTTCCGCGCGCAGAGTCCACCGTCAAACTGAAATGACCTGTAATCATCCTCATAATGGCCCGTTGGATAATCAAGGTTTGCACTTAGCTGTTGCGTTTACTCAGGGGACACCATGACCCCAGTGAAAGTTACCCTCCCACATGTAAACAAACCTGGGTGCACGGATAAACATTCAGGGTGTCTAAGTCAGCTGGCAGGTTTGCCCATATGGAAATCCCTATTGCAGTTACAAAAATTGTTGTTCCAGCTGTGTAATTTTTGTTTTCGCTTTCAGTCAGACTCGCAATCAAACTTTCAAAATGATTCGTGGAAGCATCTTTATTTTTTTGGGGAAACCTGCGTGGAGCTAGCGGAGCTTGAGTTGTTCCGATATGCGCTGTTTTTGTGTCACTTTTGATTTCCCTGAATCTCTACAATAAAGGAGCAGAGTGCAAAGTTAGCATGACCCACCGAACCCAGACGACCACGTGAATGGGAAATACAGCGAGAGGAAATAAATCGTAATTGTCCTTCGTGCGCTCGTTGCCTAACCTATAAAATTGGAAAATGTTGGCACTGGATGGCAAAAAAAAAAAACACTGAGCAGGATTTTACAACAACAACAACAAAAAACGCCGACACCGACCTTTTGGTCGGTAGTGGGGTTGGACTGTAGCTGGTCTCTGGGGTGCAGCAGCAGGTGAAGACCACAAGTTACTGTGATCAGTTTGATCTGCGTCCATGTTCTCCACTTTTTTTGTTTGTTTTGAAGATGTTTAAAATGAAGACCGTTTTCAGCAAGTTATATTATTGGTTCGGTACCTTGTCTTCCTTTCAGGCCAAACTATTTCCTCTGCAATCCCTGGCAGCAACTGCTGCGCTCAAAAGCACTGAGTGGCATGTAAACAGACTCTGGCTGATATGTGCAGAGCGCCGTTCTCCTCTCCAGTAGTGAGGCGAGGCAAACATTCTCATCACAAATGATGTAAACCCAAATTACAGTGAGGGGACATAAATAATGCACGATATGGCTTTGAATACGCGTGATGCTTCCATATTTTTTGCTTTAACCCATCAAATCGTGTATAAATCCCTTTTCATTGGGTGTAAATACTGATTTTATTTCTTTATTCCTTTTTGGATTCATCATTAGAATTGACAGAAACGCGTACTGTACTTCCTGACCTTTTTAAACCCTCCGTGATGCCGGTTAAACACGAGCTGTTTAGCAACGACCTTTTCAACTCGACAGTCTGTCGGCCACCCGGGCGGCGTGTCAGCCAGCACCACAACAACAACAACAACAACAACAAACAAAGTGTGCTCTCTTGCTACCGTGTCCAGACTGACACTGTAGTTCGCAAAACGCACATTTTCCTCTAACGTTTTGGCTTCTTCCCGGTTCAGACCAAAGATTCTCCGTTCGACGAAACCGTCTTCGAACGTTGCGGCGGTGTGAGCTGGACCGTCTCAGCTGGACTCAAACCTACGACTCAACTTTTCAAACTGCGTGTGGGCAGTTTCAGAATGAAAAACAATAGTTGGTATTTTTAAGTTTATTTGAAGAATCACCAACATCTCTGAACGACGGAACTGCTCCGGTGTTGTATCGGAAAAACACAGTAGAAATGGAGAAAAAAGAGGCGATCTCTTGTCTCAAGTTCACGGCATCCATTTTTTTGCGCAAGTCCAAAATGTTTTTTTTGTTTTTACATTTTTACCATTTTATCATTACGACAAAATGCTACTTTTGTAAATGGAGCTACTATCCTAAATTGTGTTTTAAGATGTCGGCGCTTATAGAAACCGAAGTAAAGTCATGTTTCACCTCTTCTGGTTGCTTTGGTGTAAACAAGCAGGTTTTAGAACCATTCGGATTAAGATTTTAAATTGTTTCGTTGCGATTCTGATCTGAACTGGTTTTTATCCGCATGTAAAATGAACATGTGAAACAAAGTGTTAGAAAAAAAAAATGGCGTCACACCATTGTTTGTTTGTGGAGTGGGCATGCACAACAACAACAATGGCACATATATGCAGGTTGTTTTTTTTTTTTAATGTGGTAAGCTCTAGCAATTATAAGTTGAAGAAACAAATATTAGATAGCTATTTGTTTACAAATAATTAGCTTCCATTTTTTTGTTTTTAAGTCACTGCCGCCAAAGGAAAATGGTCAAAATTGCCTTCTCTGGTTCTTGTTGGGTCATTGACGTACGACTTTGCTTTTTTTTTTAATTGTTTTTTTGTTTTTTAAACAGAGGTGGAAAATATCAGTTGAGGAAAAATATCTTGTGCGGACAGGATCCTCGGCAGACCAGGCAGCAGGACCCCCAGAATTCATTTTTCCATTTCATTCAGACGCAAAACTCCTTCGCAACATCAGTCATGTGGATGTTTATAATGATGTAATCAAAATCTGGGGGGGGAGGGGGGAGGACAAATGAGATATGAGACAGAACGAGCGCTATTTAAAGGGCCTATCATCTACAGGCTGCCATGCGAGGAACATTTATAAACATAATCCTCCGCTCGCTTCATGCTATTTAGTGCTGCTGATGCGTATGAGAGACAGGACGCTGGGAATCTCATTACATCCACTGTCACTTCCCTCAGGTGTTTTGAGTAACAACGCTTCACCCACTGACACTGAAGAATCCATCGCTGCCGATTAAAACCGGGCCGAGGCAGAAATTGATTCGTTAGCTGCAGTTTGCAGCCAACTCCCCCGCCCCCGCCCCTCCCTCCACCACCACCACCACCACCACTCCACCCTCTAATTGAGTTACAGGACGACGCATCAGCATCCTGCCTCGTGGCGTCTCTGATACATGAACTCGCCGGCTCGCCGAAGTTTAAACTTTTCCTCGACTTCAGCAGTGACGGGCGGAGAGAAATCTGTCAGCCAGAGAGGCATCAGGTAGAGATAATTAATGATGGGGTGAAGCGCTGATGTGGACACATAAAGTTTCGCAACAATATCAAATCAAACCGAGTGTCTTACTCTGAACCAAATGATGAATGAGTTTTTTTTTTGTTTTTTTTATTGTTGTCATCCTTGAAATATCAACACGGCTGAATGAAGGGATTTCTTTTTGTGTGGGAAGGCAGCTATTCCCTAGATGTTGCAAATGCATCTAGACAAATTAAATTCCCTTTGAAATACCTGACATTTTTATATGATTTTTATTTCATGGTAATATCCTTTAGATTTCTTAGCAGCTACTCAGAGTTAAGTTAAGTTTTATGGCTGGAGTACCAGTCCCACTTCACTGTGACTAGAATAATAATCCACAAACGGTTCCCCTCGTGGTATTCATGACCTCAGACCTTGGAATTTTCTGAACTTTTTTAAGATGTTTTAAGAAATGGCAAAGGCCATGGAAGTTCACTTGTCATTGGACGGTGTGTTAATGCCTTGTAGTTTTGGTGGTATAGAGTTTTTCTTCATAATTTATAATATAACTGAGGAAAATGCAGATTTTCCGAACCACTTTTCAACCTGTCACTATGCCTTTGCCTTCCCTGCCTGCTACCTTGCATGTTTTGGCGTCCATGTTGCCTTCGCCTAGCGACTTAATCACTTTGAACACCAGGCACACGACTTTAAATTCAGGAACTATGTGCGCTATTGAGCAGGTATGCTAACTTTTACAGCTGATATTAAAGTAGAACTTGTATCTAAGCCACTTAACTAGCTTTACAGTTTATGTTTGAACCCACCTGGTATCAAACTATTTTGCAAGTATGCTCGTTTTTATTCGTTAAAGCAGAACAGGCATTGAGCCAGTTAGCTGAGCAAGCTCTTTTTTTTTTTTTTTTTACAGCTTATGTTAAAGCAGAACTGGTATCAAGCTGGTTAGCAAAATATGCAAATATTTACAGCTTATATTGGAGCAAACCTGATATCAACTTAGCAAGTATGCTGCTCATCCTTTATAAACTGTATAAAAGCAAAACTTGTATCAACCTATCTAAGTATTCTAATTACTACAGCTTATTTTAAAGCAGGACTGGTATCAAGCTATTTAGCCGAGTTTGCTATTTTTTCACTTCTCGTGCTGAAGCAACACATTAATAAACACTGTTTAATACATTTCTTCTCATAAAACTGTTAAATAATTAATTTAAAAAATGAATAACTTTAAGTATTGATCCTTTGAAATGGTGATAACATGTGAGTCCATTTTAGCGGCAGTAATGAAAATGGAAGCGACTGTTACCGGACAAAGCACAAGAAAACGCATGAACTGAAATGAAGGCTACACCAGAACACTTCCACATGAACAGAAATCTGTATTTTAAAGAAAAATGCACAAGGTTAGCCAAAAAAAAATGGTTTATGAAAATAAAATACTTTGACGGACGAAAGACTTTTTGAAGTATTTACCAGAAAGTGAAATGCTGTTTTTTTTTTTTAATCTCATACCTTCAGTAAGATAAATATTGGAGTATTTTTGTTTTTTTTCCCCTTCCGCCTATAATGTCAACCTGGTTTGTTTAGAGCAGCTTGGCTGGAGGGGAGTGGGACGGGAGGTCGATGGGGGGGGGGGGGAGCGACGGCAGAGCAGAAGGGTCCGGGTTAATCCTCAGGGCCACTGGGAGACTCTGAAGTGGGAGTGAGCCAGCAAACTGCAGGCCTGCTGCATCTCATCCTGGATGCCAACAACTGGCCCCACGAGCGGCATTTCAACTCTCTCCTCCGGCTCGTGCAGAGCCGCAGACCTCGGGCACGGATCCCAATCGTGTCTTGTGCGTGGTTTAGCGGAAAAAGACACACACAAAGAAAATAAGGAGTGTTACATGATTTACGCGCGCTGGCCTTGTGGATGTCACCGTATTCAAAAGACGAGAAGAATTCAGTGGCAGATGGGCAATACCTTTTCAGTTAAAACGTGTTTGCACAAGCAGACTGATGGAGGAAATGTTAAAAAATTCAAAGAAAAAATTCAAATGGTACGTTGCCTCACACTCTCAAGTTGCTAAGAAATGTGATAATGCTGGAAAGCCCAGGCAACTAATTAAAAGGAACAAAAAAAAAAAAAAGCTTTGGCAAATGCCACAATTCAATCAACTTCAAATTTTCAACGGCTCTTTGATGTTCATACTTGACAGTCCTGGTGTGCTTCTCACATCTCACTCCTTACAAGAACAAACCTATCTGAAATGAAAATGCGCCTCCTTCATTTTGAACGGGCTTTGCTTAATAGTCAGTATGCAAATACAAACAAAGGGATCAGTCATATCCCAAGTGCATTGAAGGTGAAACCAAAAGTCAAATATTGAATAATTAATGTGGATATTTTGTATTTCTTACTCTATTCCTATGTCTTTTCCGAGTGATTCCAGTGTTTGTTTTGGGGTTTTTCATTTTCAGTGATTAAACAGTTGCTGGAGTTTTTGAGACTGCAGTCTCAAAATGTTCATTAATTTGAAGCATCTCTAATAAATGTATATAGGGCACCAAGTACAAGTGCAAGTTTGTCTACTACATGTATTTACAATTCATATTTCTTGTTGCCCCTCATTTTTTTTATACAATAACAAGCTATAACACAAATTTAAATGGATTTTATTGTGCATTTATTTATATATTTAAGGTTTCCCGAAATGTTTTTTTTTTAAATATCAAAGAAAATGTGAATAGCTGATAAATGTCATGCATTCCTTTTAAATGCACGCAACTATTCACTGGATTCTGTCTGTGTGGAAATGACACGATAAAGGAGATGAAGTGACTCATAAGTCCGTGGCTCTATTTCATTTGGTTCTGGTTGTGTTTGTTTTCATAGGATTCTGCAGCAGTTGTCAAAGTTGCTGTGTTCTTTTGTCCTTTGTGTAAAAATACATTCTTCACCTGCAGGGCACGCAGATGATGTCCACTTTCACAAATCAGTCAAACATGTCAATTTGAAAGTGTTCCTTATTTGCATCTTAACAGGACCACCCAGTCAAATATGTTAATGACTCCCACTATGCTAATATCTCCGTAGAAATATGCTTTTCCCGTAGAAACCGACGTATGTAAATCAGCAGCAGAGGATTTTTCTGCCGTCATAATGGCTTTGTTTTTTCCAAGTAAACCCCGAAGGTTAATATGAAATGATGCCGAATCATGGTTGCGATAAGATGCCCTCCAGTGACATCAGAACTTTTTTTTTTTTTTTTATTTTTTTAAATAATGCACAGTTAAATGGGAGGATGGAAATACAGGAGGTCATTTCTATAGAATCAGTTCTTGCATCCTGCATGTTTAACCCGAATCAGGACGTGAGACTTCTGGTACGTTGCTGCAGCTGCCAGTGTGCATCACCATATTTGACTATTTGTGTTCTGCATGAAAATGGTTAAGGTTTCCCCCGCAAGTTTGAAAGAGTGAATGAATCTAATATACGACATGCTATGGATGCTTCCCCTCCTGCACGGCTGCCTCTGTCAGGATTAGGTCGGTTATGGTCGCCCTTTTCATGTTTAAACGCTGTTTGTCCCAAGAAGTCAGTCGCACGGCATACACTGCATCGATTACGAGAGCATTTTGTCGCTGCTTCTCGAACACTGCTCTTTCGTCGCTAATGCTTCTTGATGAGGCTTGGCAGATGCATCAGGGAAATGTAACCTCAAAATAGATCTCACAGCGGCTGAGCTGCTTTTCATCTAGTTGAAAGGACATGGGAGGAGGAGGAGGGAGGCTAGGGTGGTGGTGGGGGGGGGGAACAGAGTTTAAAAGAGGAGGGGAGAGATTTATTTATTTACTTCATTAGTCATGTTGTTGAAGTGCGTGACAGGTAGCAAATGAGGGATCGAGCTGAGTATTGACAGCGTGCATACGTAAGTCCCACCAGGATACTTTCAGAGCAAATACAAGAAACATATTAAAATGAAAGGAGGCTGCAGCTCCAGGCTGACGTTGATTCATTGTGATTACTTAGGGATGTACTGTCAAGTATTTTTGCAGCTGAAGCTAAAAAAAAAAAAGTTTAAAGTTTAAAAGTCTGCTCCAGTAAATTATTCACCGAAGATTGTATTGTCTCTGTTTATATGATGTCATCTGTTGTCATCTCCCTGAATGATCTCATCCTTTGAAAATGTTTCCTCCTCACTCTTTGATCTGCGTTTATTTGTTTTGTGCCTCCCACTGGTATGAACTGTACCCTGATTCAGGCAGCAGGGAGCAGCAGTTATTATTTGTAGCTTATCTAGAGATGACTCAGTGTGGTGGTGTCAGATTCAGCTATTGGATACCTTGTTTAATTTAATAAGAGATCCTTCTTGCAGGCGAACAAGTCTACATAGCTGAACCATGTAATGTTTCTTCCTGACTACTGATATCCTCTTGGGAAAGCCATTATTGAAATACAACAAGCCTCTATGCAATACAGGCTGTTTTTTTTGTATTATTATTATTTTGTTCTGGTTCTTTTGTTTGGTTCTTTTTGCAGTAAGGTCACCCATAAAGTTGGAGATAGAAATATATATATTTTTTATTTGCTTTATATGCAGCACATTAACACAAAAGAACAGTGTTAATCTAAACACATTGAAACATCAATTCTCCAAAATAGCATGTTTCTGTTTTTTTAAAACACATTGACATGAGGTTAAATCGACAGAATTTACAGATGTTATCATTTTGACAACCACCTGTAGCAGAAGTTAATCGCTGCATCCCCAAATGCGGGTTAAAACAATGCTAAAACAAAAGAACAAACAACAAATGACTGTAGAGAAGCTAAATCCTATATAAGAAGAATGGGACAACATTTCACTTTCAAAACTCCAGCAACTGCTTTCCTCAATTCCCAAACGTTTACAGAGTGTGATAAAAGAAGAGGTGATACAACACAGTGGTAAACATGGCCCTGTTCCTTTTTATTTACATTTTAAACAGTGTCCCAACTTTTTCATGCTGAGTTATAAAAGGATGCAGAGTTGCTCCATTGCTCCTCTGACAAAGTCCAGTACTTGTTTAATACTTACTTACAGTCACGTGTCACAAGTTATCCCTCACTTTATCCGACTAAGATATGATTCTATATGTTTCCCTAACATCTTTAGCTTGTTTGCCAACAACATTTTAGCACACTGCGCACCTTTTCAAAGAAGTCATATTTTTGTCCAGAAGCACAACATGACAATAGCATCATTTTTTGGGGGCTATTTGTTTGGCTGAATGTTTTCTCCAGCTATTTCAGAGTTTTGTCTCCAGAGAATGTTCCCATTACTGACTTTTCAGCGGACCTCTGGGTTTGGAGGTCTCAGAGTATATGATGACCACACTGTTTGGGGCTTACTGGTCCTAATTGGCAAGGTGTGGTACACAGTCTTTCACATTTTGAGGCACGGTCTGCACCAAAGGCATCAGTGGTACAGATATATGCTGACACTGAATAGTGTTTCATCTACGATGCCATCACAGGATACAATAAAGACATCAGCATTAAACTTTTGATTTATGGTGTGGATGCGTCCACGGATGGGTCACAGCACATTTCATCCTCGTACTTTGGGTCGATGCAGAGAAATCTTCAAGGAGGAGATGATTAAAAAGGGTTTGGAGATGTGGCTTTGCATTGCCCGACGTGATTGCATCACCTCAAAGGAAGCCTATTATTTTTGCAGCGGAGCAGAATAGCTTATAAAGGGAAATCACTGCCATTTGGTAAAATCTGTCAAGGGGATGGCCTCTAATTTCAGCCTGGAATGTAATTATTTCAGCATAGCTTTATCAGCATGTCCTCCCTGACTGAAAGGCAGACTGGTTAATGTCGCCTCTCAGGCATTCCCACACGAGCTGGCTGCATTAATCAAGTTTGTCATTTATGAATCTGTAATGTAGGGACAGAGCAAGAAAGGAACCTGCTGAAAGGGAAACGAGGGGACATCGCACTGTTCACTCCACTTTCCTTTTGGCGGTAAAATCCCTTTTTATTCAAAGAATCACAAGTGAATGCAACACCCTGTACATTATTTTATGAGTTTTGATCACTGAACTGCCACAAGACACTTGGACATTGATCAGTAAATGCACTTAAGGGAGACAATATAGCCATATCATCTGCAAACATATAAAAGTTATGAGATTACTAAAAACACAACCTGCCTCCACAGTTATTTAACTGCCAGAACAAGTCATTTGTGTACACGTTAAACAACAATGGAGATAATATAACAACTTGCCTTACTGACATCCAAAGAGTAGGACCGACATAGCTCTCTCCTGCCTAACCTGCTTGATATAATTCAGAAATAAGTAACAAATTAAAGGGGAAGCCAACATAAACTGTCTTTGTGAGGTGATGATTCACTATTACCTGTCAGAACAGCTCCCACATATCAATCCAAAATACTGTTTGCCCAGTGGGGTTGAAATTTGAGCCTGTTTTTTTATTAAACCTTTGAAATTGATTCAGAGACAATGATTTACTGCACATCTACCTCATTGTTAACTCCTTAACTTTTTACTCAGTGAGTTTTGTCTGAAAAAAAGCATATAAGTTCTTTAAGATTTATTTGTGTAACATCCTTAATGTCTTTTAAAAATTCAAATTCAAAAGTAACGACACTTTATTTTATGCACGATATCAAATACAGTGTATAAAATTTTGAATAAACTAAATATACGCATAGTGATGAGCTAAATTGAAAACAAAAACACAGCTAAACTAGACCAATAAACTAAAAAGGCTTTTGTGACCAGTCAAAAGTTTGGACACCGATTCATTTAAGGGTTTTTCTGTATTTTTTACTATTTTCGACAGTGTAAAAAAATGCGGAAGAGAATTCTCCTACTTAATACATATTTTAATTGAAAAATATATATATTATTATACTTGATTAACTAACCAACCCTAACTTTAAAGATACAATTTTAATCATTTGTTTTCTATTTAATATCTGAAACACTAAAAAAGGCTTTTTGTAAATCTTGGTTTTCTCATTTCATCCATAGTTTGTCATTTGTATGTTCATTCCTGGACAGCTCAGCGTGGGAAAGCTCTGACTGGCAGTGTGACCCTCTTAAACAAAACCACAAGTGATCGTCACATGCTTTGTCGTTTACCGCAGACAGGTGTATTTTATGCTTGTGGAATTTGATTGAAGTGTCAATAAACCTCCCAAGCGGAAACAGGTGTTGACAGAATTTCAGTTTTTCGTGTGTCTCATGAATGAACCAAAATAATTCTATGAAAGTTCTAGAGGATTCCGTTATCCACATTAGCAGAGGGATTTGTAGTACCTGTACTTTGGGCTGGAGGCCCATAATGATTTGTTGGCCACTTATTGTAACAGACAGGGAGTCAAAAGTAAATTAATTTTCTTTGTAGCCTGTGTATAATGCACTTGTGGTTAATTATCAGATTTGTGTGCAGAGTGCGAGGAAAGTTTAATGCAATTTGAATAAATTTCATGTTCCTAAAATGTTTGATCTGAGGGCAGCCAAGCAAGATGGAGTTCCTCAGTCTCACAGGATGAGAACAATAGAAAAGGAAAAATCATTTAGCAGTAGATGCCTGCAAGCACAAATGAAACAAAGATGGTGTCTATGTGTGTATATTTGTCCGTGATCCAACTGAGGCTATTTGGTTTGAATTAAGAGTTACTGAAAGTCAAACTGCTGTGTCATCGGAAAACTCAGAATAAGCATAAAATTTACTGACTTTATGAGTGCTTCTGTCATGTCTGATTTTAAATCTCCTACTTTTAGTTTTGCCCTATAACCACAATCAGATACTCATAACTTGGAATAGCACATGGAACTTAATTGAACACCACAGCCTTTGTAGACTATATGAAGTAATTGTAAGAGCTAGAAATCCCCCCTAGGCACTTTTGTTTGACATTAGCCTAGTACGTAAATCCATTTTAATCAGGTTCTACTAGATGCTTGCTTTGAAATGAATGTGCAATCTGACCTACTCTCGCTGACAGAAATCTATCTTTCAAACCATGTGAAGGTGTCCTTCCATGAACTTGGCTCAGACACAACAACAGATGCTTTTCTAAGTGTAGACGGTGATGTGATTTTGAGTCTTGATTCACAACCAAGGTTATTCCAGAGGATACTTACGCAGTCTGTGTGGGACACAAGGAGACTGGAGCAGCTCCACAGTACAAAACACAAATACACTGCATTAAAAAACAAATACATAAACACACATTTTTGTATTGACCAAATGTGGCCCATCCATTTCTGGGGTTTCCATTTGCAGTCTTATGTTGTGAACTCTTTTTGCTGTTGCTGGTGGTAGTAAATGCAAGTAAGTAATTCTCACATGGCCACATTTGTAAGGAACTCGTAAGGCCTGACATCACCACATTCCCTATCAATATTGAATTAAAAAGTTCTATTAACTTACTTGTTCCAGTAGCTGTTTCAGTGGTGACAATTCAAATAGCTCTGAAGCTGAACTTATCAGTTTGACAATGCGAGTTCTTATTAAGTTATCGACATTCGTCTCCCAACAATCATCAAATCAGGACATTTGAAAATATCTTTGTGTGCAGATTGAAACCAAGTAAACTGAATAAACCCTCTCGTGCTTGTCAAGCTGGGATCAGACTACGTCATATATTTGTTCTTAACGATGGTCACTATGTCGGATTAGGCAACCACAGTGCCATAGATTCTTTCCGTGTCTTTGTTAGGAAACAGGCGATTATGGCAAGTATGACCCAGACCGATCATCATATATGTCAGTACGTGAGTTCCTGTATCAATCATGGCTTCAGAGGCACCATGAGTAACGCTAATGCTAACGGTCCCGTGAACCCGTCGTGCGATACGTCAAATAAGGCAGGTCAAATTAAAACAAATTATGACATGTTTGTCCAGGCGTCGTGTCATGTCGCTGGTCTTCAATTATGTCACACACGGCCCTTTGACGTTAATCGTGCTTAACACCGCAAATTTGTCAGAAACGACTGAACCGTGTCAAAGTCAGGATGAATTTGTGTTGTCTGAGGCCGGCTTGAAAGACTCTACAGTGGCCGCAAAACTCACAAAAAAAAAAATCTAGTTTGATTGTAGCTACTGTTGAAAGATGGCCGCACAACACGCCGTGCTCCAGGACCAACTCCTTATGTAGATTTGAAGAGTTCATTTTAAGGTAATGAAAACACAATGATTCTTAGTTTCAAGTGTTTATACACTATCCATCCATTATCTACACCCGCTTTATCCTGAACAGGGTCACGGGCGGGGGCTGGAGCCTGTCCCAGCTCACATTGGGCGAAGGCAGGGTTCACCCTGGACAGGTCACCAGTCCATCACAGGGCCAACAGAGAGACAGACGGAAACAAAGACCATTCACCCTCTCATTCACACCTAAGGGCAATTTGTAGAATCACCAATTAACTTGAGGTGCATGTTTTTGGACGGTGGCAGGAAGCCGGAGTACCCGGAGAGAACCCACGCAGGCGCAGGGAGAACATGGAAACTCTGCACAGAAAGGCTCGAATCCGGAACCTTTTTGATGTGAGGCGTCAATGCTAACCACTGGACCCCTGTGCCGCCCGTTTATACACTAATGACAACATATTTATGAAAAATAGATTCCATTTCTACATATAGATCCCATTAAATCCCACACACTAGTCCTTTGAAACACATCACATCACAATGGAACATGAAATGTACGAGCTGGACGGTGCAATTTGACAGCATAACTAAAACCAAATGAGTCTCCCCTGAATGAAGAAATATTTTTGAACAACCTCAATCCGACCAACACATTCTAATCATCATGATTGTTGGAGAAAAATATGATCAGCTCATCCCCACACTGTGCAGGAGAACTGACCTAATTAGCTCTCCAATGTAAATAGCAGTCGATGTTTGCTCGGCTTCTCCCGGAGAAAATCATTTTCTTCCAGCTCTGGCCGGCCTTCGTCCTGGACACGTTGTAATAAGCCTGGGTAAGAAATTTGTAAAAATGTAGGTGCAACGTCATCACGAGCTGCATATGTT
Organism: Brachyistius frenatus; assembly: GCF_029030835.1. Lineage (NCBI taxonomy): Eukaryota > Metazoa > Chordata > Actinopteri > Embiotocidae > Brachyistius > Brachyistius frenatus. The sequence goes on from NW_027210627.1 coordinate 1,947,007, forward strand.
CGGTGTAAACAGGAAGTTTAAAGACAAAATAATGCAAGTTGCACAACTTCATTGCTGCTGAAACGTAATTGGTAGAAAATGACTACGTAAATACAGCGAGCTAATCTCATTTGATGCTGACCAGTAAGATACGACGTGGCTGACAGCACAGGAAATGACTCCCACGATCAGATGTGACACCTTAACTGCATGCTACCATTCAGAGAGCAAGAAAACAGCAATCAGAGAAGTTAAAATAGTAGAAGTAATGGATCAAATGGTCAAAAGGTCCAGCTTCTGCCTCTCAGAGTATCACTAAAACTGACAATAAACAGTCTGTGGTAAATATTTAAAATGATAAAGCGTATCGTATGTTCAATCAGGCCTCTGTGTCTTCCAGTAAACCAATCAGATTTTGCCCCAGTCTCAATCAAGCAATCATTCCATTGTGGCCAAAATTGAAATCTGTTCTTCTCTCGTCTGCATCAGCTGTCACATCAGGGCAATCTTCCTCCACCCCATTCACCCATAGTGCCCATGCCGAGCTCATCACAATCTTCTCCTCGCATCCACATCTGCGGTTACCGGCTCCACCAACCTACCAACTGTTCATCGTCATGTCTCCTTGCACTGTTCTTTCCTCTCTCTTCTCTTCCCTCATCCCAACCGGTCGAGGCAGATAGCTGCTCACCTCTGAACCTGGTTCTACCGGAGGGTTTTTCTTCCGGTTAAAAGGGTATTTTTCCTTCTAACTTTAGGAGAGTTTTGTCGTCCCGTTCAAAAATTACAATAATAGTCTTTAATAACAGCATGATATTTGATGTCAATGAGGAGGGTAGGCTTTGCAATTAATAAATGACCTTGTTTCACTCGCATAACTTAAATGATATTTACCGAGGGAAGAAAATCCAATCAAAATGCACCTAGCCATCGATATACTTTAATCCTTTTCTGCACTGACGTGTTACATTTGCGTCAACAAGCACCAAAAGCTTTTCCTGTATCATATTTAAAGATAACATTAGCTCGTCTCCCACGTCATGCAAAATGAGTCATCGTGTCTCGAAGATGCAATTAAAAGCGTCTCGTATATTTAACTGAGACTTCAGGTCAATGTACCCTGGGTTTAGACGGTGCTCAGGGAACAGATGTACTGGACCTATAATCATCAATGTACAGCCCGATCATGCTGCGTTTCCTCTTGACATCCAATCAACAGCAGCTTGTATTTCAACACCAGATGACAGAGCTTTTACTTATCCCCTTTCTGTCAGGGCTGACATCCAAGTCTGAGTTTCAAACGTATCAGGAGGTTTGGTCTTGGGGAAAAAAAAAAAAAGGGACAGGCTCAGACATTTTCTGTGCGAGGTGATATCAATTTTTTTTGGAGCGTATTCGTGGAGCCGTTTTACATCAAAGAGAGCTGCTTTATTCAATGGCCCCTGAGCGCCGAGAAGTTACAAAGACTGCATTGAGACGGATAATGAAGTGCACCAGGTGGTTATAGTATCCAGCAGGGCAGGCTCACATTAAAGCCAGCAGGTGTTGCAGCTGTGACTCATGGTCTGTACCTTGATTTAGAAGTGGCCACATATTTCAACTCGCACTTTAATCCTGTGCTAAAGTATCTGCTGTCTCATCCACAGCCGACAGGACCATCCTTTGTCAAACGATGACTTTTACTGACTCATTAAATCAATTATTGATCGGAAGGTTAACTCACCACGGGTATTATATACATTTTTGGCTGCTTTGTTTAACGTAATAATGGAGCTCTTTTTTTAAGACGACCTTTTGTGAATGGAATGTGCCATTAACACAAATATAATGACACAATAAAGTCAATGTAACGCCCTTTGCTCAACGATTTAGTAGTTGCTCAATCACTCATACAGAATTGTCCGACCAAAGTCATTTGACAATTTTTAAACTTTTTTCCATTATAACTTATGACGTGACATATTTTACTGCAGCAGAGGACTTCTAATGGAGCTAAAATACTGCAAGTGAGCCAAACAGGGTACAACAGAGTAAAGTGGTCTTCAGCCTGGCCATCCTGTTCTAATCCCAGGGCATCAAATACTGCTGTTTCACCACATCCTGCTGCCATCTGATACATACGCTCAAGATACCCTAGGTTTAGCTATCAAAACTACTTGGATAGGTTTCCGGAAAGATCGTAGTTAGGGTTACATTTGACTTAAGTAACATTATATGTCTGTGTCAATAAATTACGTAAGTAACTTCTACATTATCACTCACTAAATCCACATAGAGTTTTTTTTTTCTCACGGACTTGAACCATAGGAAAGTCATGATTGTTCCACCCAACCACCCCTAACCTCCTCCTTATTCAGATTTTGGCACGTTTTACTTGGTCACTTCTTCGACCCGTGTGGTCAATAGCTAAAGAGCGCATTGTGAATATCTCTCTGACACCAACAGCTTTGACAAAGGGCAGTATTTGTAATTTAAAAAATGTCCCCTCGGGATTAATAAAGTAACTACCTAACCTAACCTAACCTATTTGACGTCCTGGGAATGAGATCGCGCTCTTTGGGTCCATTGGCAACAGGACAGGGAATGATGACCGAACAAAAATCCACAGAGATGCCCAGCATGTTGAGTAATAAAAAAATGTATTTGCTTATTATTGTTTTAGATACGAAAACTTCAACTAACTAGCATGTAACTCATTAACTAACAAGCCTCAAACAGCCTGCTGAGTCTCCACAGGGGAACTTGTTTACTCATTGTCAGACTAGTTTATTTGCTCACCTCGACTGGAAAGCAAAGTAATAGCAGAAATAATTTAGCTCTCAAATTGTAGATAATTTTATGACTTTTTATAGCGTGGAAATAAGTGAAAACCACTTGTTTTTATGTGTATTTTCAACACCAGTGTGTAAAGGTTGAAAAAATGTCAAAAATAAAAAAGGTTTTACATGGAACAGCGTATCAATAGAAAGAAACAACATACAACCAAATATTGCACTAAATATGGATACTTGGCCATTATCTTCTCACAACTCCTCATCACAGATTGTATACGTGCTTTGATTTGTGAACAGTACAACCAAAGAGAAATGTTCCTTTCTCAGGGCATCTTAGATTTATGTTACAACACTTTATTTCCAGCACCTAATGGGGGAAACTCTCCCCTACAGGACATGGAAATATCTATTTTAATGGTTTCACCGCATGCAAGCAAAGAATATTAGAGCTGCAGTGTTTTCTCTGTAGCTGTTTTATGCATGTGTTTGATGTATCGGTCATCACTGTATTCATTTGTATGAATTTATCATTCGTTTCTATTTCTTCACAAACATTTCTGCCAACAGCAATAAGGTAAGAATGTACTATGTATTTTCTTTGCCCTTTGGTTCTCCAATACATACTTTTCTCCCAGTAGACAGATAAAACCAAGAACACATATTCACACCGTGTTTCAGAACAGCAAATATCATCACTTCATCCACTACAAGCCGAAGTGTCCGAGATCTTCTCCTCTGACATATCGTTCCGAGCGAGAAATATTGAGGTCATGATGTCGTGGGAAAATTAGCGCACAGGAAATTCCATTAGAGCTTTTCTCCAGATTTGACCATGTGACTTTTACTTTGTGTCAGTTCTACAACTTTCCACGCAGAAGGTATGGGACCATGGAGGCAGTTTCCCTGAACACAATGAGTAATAGCTCTGTGTGATTAGTTTCACAGACAGGCACATTCTTGTCCCCTGACATAACATACAAGTGAACAAATGTAAAAAAAAAAAAAAACACTCACAAGCCAAGATCGAAGACTAATGTGGTAAAAGTGACTCACTCAAATTTTGCTGCCTTCCAGGCTCATTTTTCCAAACGCAAGAACAAATCCGCCCGTAGCTTCTAATTAAGCTTCTTTTCCCAGTGTGGATTCTTTTGTTTAAGGAACCTTAGAAGTGAGTTATTATCATTAAATAAGACAGAATGGAGGTCTCCATTGCATTTTCACCATATATAATCTTACTATTTATATGTGCTTACACTACAGTCAGACATTCTAAAACCACTTTAACTGTATCGGTGTATTAGAAATGATTATATATAGAGTACGGAAAACAACTAGTGTACCCTTAGTTGTAGTGTAAGATTCATCTAAAAAACTCACTCAAGCTCTACAATATAGCAACAAAGGAAATTATGAGACTAAATTGAAATACTATATATTGCTGACAAGTCAGGCAAAATATATTTAATTTGTTTGTAATGCAAATCTGCAAAATGTCCAACATTTTCACATTATTCCCACAATATAGGAACATGTGAATTTAAATATAGTACATTAAAATTAAAGTATGGTTAAAGATAAACAACTAAAATCACTTGGTTAAGTTTCAGAAATGATTGTGTTACAAAGGCTGGCATACGTTTAAACCCTAGACTGAATATACGGTAAAAAAATGGATGTAGTCTCTGGGTCTGAAAAGTAAAGCAACTGCCAAGGTGTCTTTAAGTGCAATACCACTGATGGTCACTAGGGGCTGGCTCCAAAATACCTCAATCTAAAAAGAATTCCATCATTACCTGGATATAGGCCTCAAAAAGAGGTATGCTTGGGGGCGCCTCTAGTTTGATTGACATGCCTGTGGTGCAGTCAGGTTGCCGGCACAGGTGGGCGGGGCCTTAGTGTCTTCGGCGATCGTGTTAGATCCACCCTTTGCTCCTCTCACAGCTCGTCTAAATTCGGTCACTTCTGGCTCTAAAAAACAAGATAGCGACGGCCTCAAAAGACTTCAAAACAGTTCACAAACCAATGGGTGATGCCACAGTGTGTTCGTACTTTGTGCAACCGGCTGTTGCCACAAAATATAAGAACAGTATAGCGCATAAGATCACTTCATACTTAAGATGCAAAGCCCAAATCATAGGTCCCCTGTCCAAAAGCACTGTCGGTGAAACATATATTTTTTTAACGATGAAATGCATGTAAATGTGCACCTTTCAAACTTTATATTGGCCAAAATCCTGAGGAAGGCTGAAATAGTGACGAGCAGCCCAATCTACACTGGCCAGTAAATAAACTCTGATTAATCGGGAATGGTAGTTCATCTGAAGAAATATACTTTGTTTGCTAAACATAACCCTTTTCAAAACATGTTAATATTGAGCGTTTAAGTTTGTTTGACATTCTGTTGATTGTAACTAAATGAGGCTTTACAAATGTCTGTAGATTCTGATTCGCACGAAGAAAAAAACTCCACTAAAGCGTTTCGCATGACAGTCACAGTATGAATTTTTATTCTGGTCGACCCCCAACTGTGAATCAAATCCCCGGCCTTGGCAGCAGTTTGACCATCCGTATCCTACATGGTGTGTTATTGTACATAAATCCTGTGAGGTATTTAACACAGCGTAATGAATTCATTCAACTTATGAAAGTATGGAGTGCAAAGAGGCAGGCGGACTATAATTTCAGTGCGTATGTGCCAACTTTAAGCTCAATTACAGAACGTGTCACCAGCAGTGGCCTGGAGGAGCTGGAAAGGGGGTTTCTGAAGCTCTCTAAAGGCCATAACTCAAGTACGTGTTTCCTGAATGAAACAGACAGCCGAGTGTGGGTAATGGGTTTCAGGTGAAAATTTCTCATCACCGCGAGATGAGTTTCTGCAGATTAAAGTGTTGTTGAGGGGTTGAAAAGATGCAACCTGGGGCTCTGAGTGCAACAGTTCTTCAGCTCCCAACAGAGAGACAAAGAGAGAGACTGTGTGTGTGTGTGTGTGTGTGTGTGTGTGTGTGTGTGTGTGTGTGTGTGTGTGTGTGTGTGTGTGTGTGTGTGTGTGTGTGTGTGTGTGTGTGTGTGTGTGTGTGTTAAATAGCAAGATCATGTTTTCTGCTGATATGCTACAGTAAAGGCTGTGCCCAGTCCTGTTATTTCAATAAGGAGAGATCATTAAGAGTGGAAAACGATTTATTGAAGTGATGACAGTTTGACTTTTGGGAGTTAGATTCCGACGATGACAGGTCGCTTCAAAGCGATGTTCCAGATGGATGTAGGGAGATGAGACAGGGACAACCAGGGCCTAAACGCTGGAGGTGGTGGAGTGGAGTAGGCAGATTTTGAAATTTGAGTTAATGTAGCACCAAATCATAACATAAGACATCTCAGGCACAAATCCCACACGAGCGGCAGCTAGGAGGAAAAAACTCCCTTTTGAACAGGAAAGGAGGGAAGGAAAAACTCCCTTTTTACAGAAAGAAAAACTTCTGACAGAGGGAAAGAAAAACTCCCATTTAACAGGAAGAGAAGCCTCCGACAGAGGGAATGGGAAAAACTCCCTTTTAAATAGAAGAAACATCGACAGTGGGAAGGAAAAGACTCCCTTTTAACAGTAAGAAAAACTTCTGACAGGGAAAGAAAAAACATCTTTTAACAGAACATAAACCTCTGACAGTGGGAAATAAAAACTCCCTTTAAAAAGGAAGAAAAACTTCAGAGTACCTGGCTCAGAGATGAGGGGTCATCTGCCTGGACTGGTTGGTGAGATCAGAGATTAGTGATGACTAATGAGAGATTCCCAGGAAAACCAGACGAATCAGGAGTGTTGCACATCAGGAGGTCTGAAAGGCAGAATGATAGAAATAGGATATTTTAAAGAACAGGGATGAGAAACTGATTGGCTCAAAAGCGCGTGCAGCGAGATCACTGGGCAAATATGATGACGGAGTGATTTGACAGCGTGGGAAAACGGAAGTGACGCAGAAGATGGCGCAGCAGGATTAATTTAGGGAGGTGGAATTAAACCATAACGGGAGGTTAAAGATCTTCACTATGATTGCAGTTACGTCATACACAGCAAAAATGATAAGAGATTGTAACAATAATACGATGATAAACAACATCATTATTCCATTTAATTTCTCACTCATCGTTAAGAATATCATGGATTATTGTTTTTGTCTTATAATGAAATGTCCCACCAGGAAATTACTGAGTATTTCAAATTCATCGAGCCTGCAGACTGTCACCGTGTTATCAAACGGAAGTACGCACCCAAACACACACACTCTCTCTCTCTCACACACACACACACACACACGGTCACTCACAAACTTCAGCCCTTCAGCTTGATCAGGTTCTCCTCAAAACTTTTACACTCCTGCCGGATCAGCTCCTCCAGTTCAGCAGCATGCCTCTGTCCAACAAGTGGCTGATTTTGTGCGCCGTGTTGCTCTCCTGTCTCGCCCGGTTCGGGTCCTGCCGAAGAGATAGAGGTAAGACGATGGGGGGGGGGGGGGGGGGGAACTAAAAGTGTGTGCAGATTTGTTATTTCGACCGGGTCTCCTCGTGTTCACATTCCCTTTGTGTTGTTGTTGTACGACCGCGGAGGGGAGAAAGTTTCCTGCCACTAACTCGTGCGTAAAAGGGAACTGCGTCCGTTTTCAGACTACTGTTGTGTCCTGGCTGTAGTTTATTATTGTTGGAATGTCGCTTTTGGACTTGTTATCTTATAACACGTGTTATTTTTTTATTTTTTTATCATATATTCTTATAATGCGGAATTTTCTTTCTTAAACTCGTTCTCAAACGGCATATTTGCGCTTTAAAGTGACTTGTTAAACCAGATAACGTTTGTAAAACTGCAGTTTTACTGAGGAAATGATCGATCCTTGTGTCTACTCCTCATAGCAGCCGATCTAAGCAGTCTATTTACTTCAGTCTTGCGCGTATCAATACCACTGTTCACGCGTTACTGAGTTTGTTTTGTTACTGAGTTTGTTTGTTGTGTTGGAAGCTTTTTGCCTCTACTGATTAGTGAGCTGAGATATGTGGCGTAAATCGAGGCCAAAGTCCAGCTCACTTCTGCAGTTCTCATGCCGGCCCACGACCCACACCTGATCCTCCTGTGCACCTCCTTCCTCGTCCTGTCATGTCGCAACAACAGCCTCTGCGGGCGGTAATGAGGCTGTTGGAATATTGGATGTCAAGATACCCAACTAGCAGTGAAAAGGTCTGAGATGAGGCAGGTCTGGTCCAAATGTGAAAATTCTCTGCTTCTATTTCTTCTTCCCTGCAGGCATATGCGGGTTTCACTAATGAATAGCTATGCAGTTAATAGGGGAAGTGCAGAAAGGTCACTTCAAGAGTGTGGCAGGTCAGATATTGGCTAAAGGCTGCAGAGAGGTTTGTTGACGGACTGTAAGCCTGTAATGTCAGCGTCTGCCCTCTCTTATCTCCTGCTGACATACAGCTTGTTTTATACACCATTTCCCAGTATGGAAATAACATTTTCAGGAGTTAGAGTTTGTAATCCCTGGAGCCTGGAAACCATCGTTCACAATGTCAGGACTTTGATCCTAGATTCACACCAAATTTACATTCAAATACAAATGCCCTAGATATGTCTTAGTATAGTCTATCATTAACATTTTCTTGGTAAAGACTCGTCAAAAATCCACCACAGGTTACTTTTCCCTTCCTGATTCGCTTCACATTAGTCACCTTGGCCAGGGCTGGATTAAACTCCTACTGGGCCTGGGGGCAAGATTTAACTGTGGTCCCCTTTTGACTCCTTCAGTGTTTCCCACTCTCTGTGCATTGTGTATCTATCCTGCTGGGTTTGGGTACCAGTTAGGTACAATGCACAATGCCAACAACACATGGCAGTTTAAAACATTAAGTCCTTAAATTTTATATATAAGTATCAAGGTATATAAGTAGGAAGGTGATTGTTGTGGTCAGGCGTTCAACCTCGGAAAGGCAAATGGTTTTTGACCGTTTTTGGGGCTTGTTTCTTTAAGTGTGTGTTAAGTGGACTCTTTTGATGGTTACATGGATATTCAAATTTATGCACAGAGGATGCAACAAATGCATTTTTTTCCTGCAAACTAAGAACAGCCTTTGGACTTTTATTGAATGCATCACACCTTAAGTAGCCAGGTCACTCCTGGGTAAAACACCTCAGTAGCTTCGTAATGGACAAAGCTTCTTTAATAGTGAACATGCTTGGAATAACCTACTTGAATGTACTTTGGCTTTATTTATTATAGGATTGAATCCGTTATATGGTTTCCTTAAGCAAGCACTCAACATTTTTGCATTTAGGAGGCTCTATTTCCCCACAAGCCATGAGCTGACATTTATTAATGCTTAACATTTGAAAACATGCTTATCATGCTTATCATTTCAACCTTAAAGCACATAAGGATAAATATGCTTAAATATTCCAAAACAACATTGCAGCATCCAGACAGTTTTACAACAAACAACACCAGTGGCGATTACACCTTTCATCCATCAGAGATGTGAGAGTGCAAGCCATTGGTAAATCCAGAAAGGCAATTTGTGCTCCATACATTAGCATGGCCTTCATTAGGGTTCTGTTTATGGAGCAACATTAGCTTTGACTATCTGCATATGTTTTAGGTGCTCTCGAGAGGTAAAAACAATGAGGCACTCAGTTTGGACTAAAACATCAGTATCACCGGACCAACGGTCCTGAGTGCTCCACTAATCGTCTCATGGAGGTGTAAACACTGTGTCTCATTAATTTGTGGAGAAATTTAATTAGATGCTCGCTTGCTGTTTGAAGTGGTCCTTTTATTGGGGAGCCATTGGGCCGTAGACCGAGGAAACTGTGGAGCATGTGATATCTTCATTAACGGTAGACTTTAGAAGTACCGTCTAATACTGTCAGTAAAAACATTTTACCATAAGATAAATAACTGGAAAGTCTTCTCTGGCTATGACTATTATCAGGTGTAGCCTAATGCTTTCCGCTATTATCCAAATATGCAGGCCCTTAAGATTTTTCTTACTTCTCAACCATTGACTGCATACAAAAGTAGACGTAGCTTTCGACTCTGAAAAGTGAGGCCGATGCAGAAGTGCCTTAAGGTGTAATACCACTGAGTGCCACTAGAGGTTGGCTCCAAAAAGCCTCCGGCTCCGTAGACTCCCATTCAACTAGTCTCATAAAATTCTCAGTCAATAAAAATTCTCCACAAGTTATCTCGGTGTTGCTAGATAAAGTCGCTCCTTCTTATTAGTTGTCTGGTGGTCCATCTAAAAATAATCCCATCATTAATTAGAAAATATGCCTCAAAAAGATGTGTTTTTGGGGGCGTTTCTGTTTGATTGACAGGTCTTCATGTTTCAACATGAATCTCATTAAGAAGCCACTTCACTGCGACAAAAGCAGCGGTCCTTCCTGGGGGTCACCGCAGCATTATAACACAGACTGTTCATGAGTATTCCTGTGACTAGTGTGATTCACTATTCCTTGGCTTTTTGCTGTTTTTTCACACACCCACTCCTACTTTTTTATTTGTGTGTCAGTGTCTGCCTGTGGCTTGTGTTCAGTCTTGTTTTATTTTCCAGTTTTAATTTACATTTTAACAAAGTCTGGGTTTTAGTTTGCCGTTTCTGACTCATTTAATTATGCCTTTTTTTTTTTACCGTGACAGATGACTGCAGTCTTTGTCGTCCCCAAATCCATCCGTAGTGTTTAATAAAAGCACAGTGTAATATTTAGACTTTGACTCAAGTTGCTGAGGTTTAATAACTCAACTTGGACTCACCTGATGTGAGACTTGACTGTTTAGACTCAACTTGACTTGAGTCCAAAAGGTTGAGGAGACTTGATTTGTTGACCCATAGATACATAAAAATGCTGTGCAGTGCATAGTTTAAATAATGTTTGGGGTGAAACATGAATAATTAATAAAATAAGAGGGATATTCAGAACATCTCTGTAGTCTCATGCACACTTGCATTTGCAGCCGCTGGCACCAGAATAAAAAGGGGAAAATTCAAAGCTTCAGATTACAGAAACTTCTTCTGTAAACTGTAAAAATAGTAATACTAATTATAAACAATGTAAAAATGTTAAGGTTGTTTCAACTTGAAAGTATGAGTGACCAGCCTGCCTTAAACAATTTTGATAAACGTTTTTATATCATCAATTTTTTTCTTTAGACTTGTTGTTAGACAAATTTAAGATTTTGTTTAGTTAACAGCTGCCACTGGTAAGAGCTGCTTGTGCAGCCGGATTCCCAGTTGGGTTTATTTTGGCTTGATTGTAACGGCAGGTCCACAACTACTAATTTTTCTGCTAAATTCAAGGATTAGATGTTCCTTTATAGGTTAGGAAATGCTCCCAACTTTTTAAGCTAAATGTACCAGTCTAAAACCCACTTGGATTCATTGGAATATCCATTGTTTTCCTGAGCTTGTTGGCTTTTTCAAAGATACATGGTTCTTGCAGACCGTGAACAATGCAAGTATATGATCATCTCATGCAATATGATGCATTACTGTAGATGAAACTAACCAACAGTACATAAAGTACTTAAAATAAACACAACTTCCAAAAAATAGTGCACTGAAATGGACATTCATTGAACAGAAATAATAATTCAATAACAGTACACTACATATGTGTACTTTTACTTTTGATACTTAAAGTATATTTAGCTGAGAATATTTACATACTTTTACTTAAGATTTGAATGCAGCACTTTAACTTGCGGTGTTCATAGTTTTACTAATGTAAAGGACCTGAGTATTTCTTTCACCACTGGATCCTATTCTTTCGGTCATGAACCTGATGATGACAGGTGAAGACAGGGATGTAGACCAGCAAGTAAAGAGAGTCGTACCTTACAGCTCTGCTCTTTCAGATTCAGATTCAACTTTATTGTCATTGCACGGAGTACAAGTACTAGGACAACGAAATGCAGTTTTAGCATCTGACCAGAAGTGCAAAAGAAAGCGGTAAAAGTGCAGTGCAATGTGCTAGATAAATACAGTATAAACAGTATGAACAGTATAAACAATGGATATGAAATGCAGATATATATACAGTCTATATATATAGTATAAATAGTAAGGTGTGTATCGTGTATTTATTCACCACTACAGTCCAATACAGCGACAACATAACAGTTTCCATTTCTTCCACCATAATGAGATGAAAAGTTCTTCAATATAAAGCTCACTAGCATTTCAAACACGGTCCCTTGCCCCTTTCAAGTCATTCCAGAACTGTTAATAGGGGTGCATTAAGATGAAATCCTGGGATGAATGTCATAGAAATTCTAGTTTTTCAAACAGACTAAAAACTTGTACTTAGAGCTCTAAAGACTTGAGACTGGATATGGACTTGGCCTTTAAAAAAACTTGGACTTGATCCAAAAGATTTTAATCAGCTCTGACTTTAATTTCTTCAAGAATGGTAACGTAGACAACTTTATTTCCGTCTTACATTAAAAAGTCCCAGCACTTACTGTCAGAAACTATTTAAGATAATCATGATCATCAGAGTAAATGAGATGAGTCCTAAAAACAGCAAAAAATATGATTTTTACTATCTCAGATTAATTTTTAGCCCATTAACAACAGCCACTTTCCAGTCTTTGTCAAATTTCCTCAGCTTCCAGACACTTTCTGCCTGGTACATCACCAAAACGATCGATATGTGAAAGAGGTAGAAACATAGACTTGATTGATTCCCATCTGTGGTCTAGCATTGATATTGCCAGCTTGCTCCCACCACACTGTGTCATTGTAGGTTATCTGAGGAAAAATGGTCTGAGTTCTGCTCGAGGTGACGCCTTCAGCTACGACGACGGTTGTCGTTTTTTTCTTTACCTCTTACCGTCCGAATGAAGCACAGCGAGTTTACAGTATAGATTCCCATCTAGTTAATATTTAAAATGTGTTCTGATACACGTACACATCAGGATGCCCCAGAGCTGAGTTGGGGTCGTAAACCCACAGTGACGCTTACTTATGTCATTTAATTGACGGGGAGCAACTTGTGATTTTATTTGACTTAACCAACATTAGAGGAAGAGTTCAGAAGTCCTCACTGATTCACCTCCTGTAGAATATAAAATAATGGACACGTCAGTGTGTGACGTGACCACAGCTAAGGGCACTATGAGTGTGTTTCTTCGGGCATGAGTGGGTGTAATGACGCAAAGATAAGAATACAGAGGAGAGACAATGTCCGTTGAGTCAGAGAGTGAATTATTCCGAACAATATCCAGTCAGTTAACAATAGACAGAAACACAACATTTCCACATGTGATGTTAAGTTTATCGAATTTTGCTCTCGGGGAGGAGGGGGAAGCTGTTCTGGGCATCAAACCTTTTGAATCACTGCTACCCTACTTCCAGATGAAAGGCAGACTACTTTGCAGTATGCTGAATGGATGGTGTCTTGCGAGAGAAAAATACCTGTCCACTTGAGTTTGACACGGCCAGGGAGATGACAAATGCACCCGGAGGAGCGTCAGCCACAGGTTAATCTGTTTTTTTCCTGAGCGCTGTCGCCTGTAGAAATTGGCAAACGATACTCCCTTGGCTCTCCACTTAGAGAGAAGATGCTGTCTCCTCGGTCATTTCTCGACTAGCCTGACAGTATTTAGTTAGCCTTTTCGCTCTCAGCAGACTCGACTCCGAAACCGACAGTCGAGTTTAATGATGGGCTGTTACTACTGGAATGATGAGGCTGTGCGATAACCGATGGTCGTTCTTCATTTGCATGGGAACTGTAAGTTAGAAACATTTAGAAACATTTCATAGAAAATAGTTTAATAGTTTGTAGTTTTTCGATGGTTCAGACTTTCGGATCAAATTACAGGAAGTACAAGCAAGTTATCACCAAAAATTAAACAAAATTAGATGATAAAAGACCACAAGAGAAGTAAAAAATGAGTCATGTTAGTTCATGTATTTAACTGTAAATTAGTCTCACAAATAAATCATCAGCCAAGTTGGGGGGAAAAAAACATACAAATGTTGAAACAACTTATTCTGCTGGTTTTAATGGAATAATAAATATTAAATAGTGGCAAGCTATTGAATGTGTTCATTATTTTTTCTCAATTGATGTAAAGGCTACCAACCAAATTAACAATACGTAGACGTCAGATGCACAAACCAATCAACGTCAAGTATAGGGAGACTGCTTTATCATTCCAGGAGTCAAACCAGACAAAGCAGGCTTGTTGTGCAGATGTCCTCTTCAGCTGTATACATGCACGGTGCGTTGTAACTTGAAGGAGTCTGCAGCTGAGGACACATTATTAGTGTCTCTCTGTAGCTTACAGGAAGCTTTAATCTCTTATATGTTGACACATAATTGGCATTTTGCGCAAGGGGTGAATGACACGAATATGTCTACTAATTAGGGATGGAGCCCTGCTCTATGTGTGCCTTCATGACTCACTCACTTTACTTTGTTTAAAAAAAGATAGCGGTATCTTTTCAGAGTGTGGAAAGTTTTTGCGGCTGAGTTCAGCTGGAAATCTGCCGATGGATAAGGCCATGGCAGAGTTTCCTGTTTGAGTTGTATTGACGATAAATGTAAGCTTTATTTAAGGAAGACAGTTTCAGGAAGTTATGTGTCTTGCAGGATACTGAACTTGTGAGATAACGGTTATTATCAGAGCACTGTATGGAAATGAGCAATGTTCAGATGTCGAAAATGGAAATGTGGCCTGAGATATGCAATGTTGTTAAATGACTTGTGTTACTGTGTTCTTTCCTTTTTAATGCATTTTGCAAGCAGCATAAAAAAGCGATCCCAGCATGCCGTCACATCATATGGTGGAGAAAAACCTACCGTTATAATAAGGAGTTCTGCAGACTAATTGCTCTCAAACATAAAAGCTAATGTCACAAAAGAAAAGAGGTGAACTAAGTCTGAACTTGTTGAAGGTGCGTTTAAACACATTACTTGATCCAAAGATGTAATCACTTTTTCTTCAGTCTGTTCAAGTTCAGACAAAGTAGACCTGGCTACCTGTTTCTGTCTGCTTGAAGTTGACTATGAAACTCAGCTTATGTTGTTTTTGCACTCCATTGCTGCTCTGTATGAGTTTATGTTCACTCTGTTCAGCTCTGCTGTGGTCTGTTGAGGGTATAGCCAATCCACCGTGTTGTTCTTGTCCCATGCTGTTTCTTAAATAAGATTTTCTCAGCTTCAGCCGCTGAGAAAAAAATTGACATTACAACATTGACTCAAGTTATCACAAATAACAAAGGAGCAAGGCCATTGGACAAACCAATTAACAGTTCCCAGCATTCCTTTTCCCAGCATGCCTTCATAACTTTTGAAAATAAAGAAAAAAATATCAAATAAGCCTAAGTGATGGGTGGAAATGTATTTTAAATAAACTATCCAGTTTTGGAACATTTTAAAAAGACAAAGACAAGACAAATATAAAAACATGAAATAAATGATGTCTCAAACCACAAGAAGATATTGTAGGAATGGGGTATATACAGTATATCTATCACCCAATCACTGTGCATGGTCTTGAATGTCATTGGGGTCCAACATTGAAACAGTGGACTGTCGCAATGGACCTTCGGGTCCCCGGCGCATTGCTCTGTCTACGTCAATATTTACGCCAGTGGGTTGAATTAATGTCACCATTGTTTACATTTAGCCCTACAACCTTTAACCTTGGGAATGTAATGCATGTCAAGGTGCAGAGCAGTGTCAGGTTCAATGCAAGTCCATTCAAAATTAAAAGATGTTGCACAACCCTGCACCAGTCCACCATGCTTTTGTTGTCGTCAGCTTCATCCGGGCGGTACTTTCATATCTAGTAGAACATCTTTAAACGGATGAACACGAGAAAGAGACAACGAAAGCCAACTATAATAGAAAGACGTCAACAAGCTCTTTTTTTCAGATGAAATATGTCACTGCCGGCTGATATTTCAAGCATGGTTACTTTTATGTAACCTTGTGGGACTCAATTATTGCACGCAGTTTAAACACGACTGTGACAATTGAACAATTTATTATTGGAAATGTGACATTTTAAAATCCATACCGAGATGTGTGTATACGCACTCGGATAAAATAAAATGATTTAAAACAGCAGGATGAGGACATATCCGGGCTTCTGAGCAAGTTGAAACAGCCATCCATTATGTACACCAGCTGTATCCTGAACAAGGTCACAGGGGAGCTGGAGCGTATCCCAGCTGACTTTGAGTGAAGGCGGCGTACACGCAGGACAGATCGGCAGTCCATCAAAGGGCCAACGCAGAAAGACAGACAGCTGTTGAAAGATCAAATAATATACGTTTGCATCTGAACACACTGCTTCTTAAATCTTCTATTGAATCTTCCTCTCCGATGTAGTTTTTTTGTTTTTACAAAAAATGTATTGTTTGTTACTTTTTACACAAGGTCAACTTTAACTACCTAAAAGATTAAATCGGAATTGTCTTCTATAATTTTAGCTCATCTGGTTTGTACGACACGCTTGAGGTCCTTGCAAGAACTTCTAGCAAGTCCAGTTGCCTTCAGATAATACTTGGATATAGCGTAACCTGGATAAATGTGAATCTTCAGACATATTGGATGGATTCTCAACATTTTGTACAGATTTCATGTTCACCAGAGGATGAATCCTAATACTTTGGTGACTTTTCATCTTGTGCCTCCATGAGACCGACAGCAACGGTCTGAAGGATTGTCATGAATGTCCCCTCTCTGGATAAATTAGATTATCTTTGATGACCCCATAACTTTTTATTTGGTTGATTTACCAGTCGATCCACGTGCAGACTGTCATCTATGGTCAAGAGCTTCGGATTGTGACTGAAAGAATGAGATTGCGGATATAAGCATGTGAAATAAGTTTCCTCCGGAGCTTTGCCAGGTTTAGCCTCAGAGATAGGAAAAGGGGCTCCGACGTCCGGAGGGATCTCGGAGTAGAGCCGCTTGTCCTCCGTGTAGAAAGGAGCCAGTTGAGTTAGTTCGGGCATCTGATTAGGATGCCCCCTGGGCGCCTTCCTTTGGAGGTTTTCCAGGCACGTCGTCATGGTATGAGACCCCGAAGTAGAGTTGAACACGCTGGAGGGATTATATATCCCATCTGGCCTGGAAACGCCTCAGAATCCCCCGTTAGGAGCTAGAAAACAGGAGCGAGTGACGTCTGTCCTAACTTGCGCAACCTGCTGCCACCACAACACAACCTTGGAAAATGGATGGATGGACAATCAACCTTTTTTTTTTAAACTTCAATGTTCAATACATGAAGTAAATTCTTGCAAAAATATAATTTTCAGCTGTACTGTGTCAACTGATAATTAGGGAAACTGATGCTAAACTGAAATGGTGCACATTATATCCGTGAACTATTTTAGAATTATCATTGTGAGCATGTTTGCAATGCTGGCATCAACATTTAGCTCAAATTGCAGCTGTGCAGAAATACCTCGCTAAGTGCCCAGCAAGGCTAAGCGTGTCCAAGGGTGATCGGTGCTAAGGCGTGTTCAGACACAAACGGAAGTGACTTTTCACCTGGCTAAGCTGGACCGTTTGTGTTGTGTTGTCTTTGTACATTTCCTCCAGCTCGTGTGTGAATTTCTGTAAATTTGTAGGCCTGACGTCGTGGGCAATATTTCCGTCAAATATTAACTTTCCATTCACTTCAAATGCAATCGTAGGTCCCTAAAATGTGTTTTGAGGCTTGTCTGATTTAAACAGTAAGTCCCCAAATGATCACAGATTCCAGGTTTGTAAAGTTTAGAACATCATTTTCTTCTCTGTCAAATCGTTGCTTTCCAGCGAATCTTGAAATACACCTGCGTCAGAGAGAGAGAGAGGACAAACGGATGCTGCTATTTTGGACAAACTGGAGATGGAACAAAAGCAAACTGTAATCTCATCTGAACTTTCAGTACCCCCTCGTATGTAATCGTTTGCTCAGCTGCAGTATCAGCAGCAGGGTTAGTCCCACACCGGAAAGCATGCTTTCAAACTTAACTTTCGGTCAGACTTCTACTCTCCGACACAAGATCCACTTCCTTTTTTTTCCTCATCTGTATTGTTTGAATGATAACTTGCAATGCAGAAAAGAACCGCTGCATTGATCCCCTAATCTAATGAGGAGTGCATCTACAGCTCGATCGGTTGAGGATGGCATTTGCACAGACGGGGGAATGAGCCACTTGTTCTCGCTCGCTGTCTGACCCATCGATTCAGCTTTGTGTAATCAGATCCACATCAAAGCTGAGGTGACACAAACATGAATGGCTGCAGTCTGTAGAATCCTTGAGGGTCTGTTCAGTGTCTTACAAAAGACAGCTTCATTGTATGCCGAGTATTGACACATTTAGGAAAACTGAGTTTTTAAGATCGGCTCCTGAGGCCGAACAAAATCAGCAAATTGCCAACCTGGCTTGATGATTGCGATGTGCAATCCAACAGGTTTCCTGCTGTCGTTGAGTGGCCGCCTTTTTTTTTTTTTTTTAAATTATGGGATTCCCTGATGTTGCTTCTTATTTTTCAGAGGTTCTTACAAAAAACAAAAACTATCCCCATAGCAAACAGCAGACCATAAACACCGCTCACACACATCGTAACGGTGTGATAGCAGTGACAGGGAATAAGCTTATATTGAATTCATTCAGAATATTGCAAAGCCTGCAGTACAGGATGTTTTGAAATTCGTCTTTTAAATGAGTTTCGATGCTGAAACACGCCATTGAGGAGCAGAGGTGCCAGTACCAATAACACTTAATATCACACCCTCCTGTGTACATCACGGCTGTTGTTCTTCTACAAGGTGTCTATAGCCAATAAGAATGAGTAGCAGAGGGCGGATTGTGAGAGGATGAAGAGTGAGGAATTTTACTTGTTTTGTTTTTGACGTTAGTTGTGCCGGTATTTTATCACACAGCTGTTGAAATACTGCTTTTTTTTGTCAGTACTACTAAAATCTCTAATTGCATTGAAAATTAGAGTGAAGCATTATCCAGTTTTTGAATGTACTTTATATTCCTCTTTCGAAAATTGAGGGTTCCCCAGTTGTACGAAACCACTTTTAAACATTCATACCATATGTAAAACTCTGTTGTAAAACTAATTGGCCTTGATAGCTTGTTTTCATGAGTGTAATTGCATTTGAGACGAGTGGATTGGAAGGAGACTGTGTAGTGTGTGTATTTGTCTTTAAAGGCTCAATAGTTCTTTGGTTGTTTTGTTGTTTATGTCGTATATCTACTTTTGTGGCTTATTTTAATTAGAGCTTATCTGCAGGTGAATCAGAATTAGACTTTACATTTTTGAGATCCTGTTCTATTTCACGGCTGTGTATAAAAACAAATGGCGTCGTATGTCAGATGTAAGTTCTTATTTTTCCTCCACTTTATGCGGTAAATACATGCAAGAAATAGGTGAGTGAAATTTTCTTTGTGGTCATTCATTTTTAAGAATTAGTTTGAGACTATATGGATGTTTTTCTGGTTTTCTTTTTTGAAAAACAAGTTTATATATTTTTTTATTAGCATGCCACACCACTAGGGGCAGTATATGTGTGATGGTTCACGTCACACAATCAATCATTAATAGACATAGGTGTGTAGCCTTACTGTGCGGTAGATATATTGGTTATTACCGAAAAAAATATAAAAAAATTGATGTGCGCTCTGCTCAAGCTCGTGGTAATCCTAAATGTACGCGTTGCAGTGGACATAAAAATGCGTGTAACAAGAGCAGTCTCAGATCTTTTTGATCCACTTTCACATGCACCGGACGTACAGACCGGAAGAGCACGCAGTTTATAATTAATCTTACTAAACTTTCCGATGCGTGAAGCTTCAAAACACAAATTCATATTTCAGAAAGTGTCATAGATTTTTACTGTCTCTTTTGATTTAAAATATCCTCCCTTTAAGTATGCGGCCCGGCTGGCCAGGGACTGAATTCTCTCCTGTATCTTCTGATTTCTGTTCCTCGCAGCATTTTTTTGGCGTAGTAAAGTCACATAAAATGAAGGATGATGCATACAACTGCTGCTAAATGATACGCTAATTATTTGTACCACAAAATAAATGTAGATCTGCTTTTTTTTTTTTTTTTTTTTTTTTTTTTTTTTTTTTTTTTTTTTTTTTTTTTTTTTTTTTTTTTTTTTTTTTTTTTTTCTTTTTAATAAAACCATGCCGACACAATAACGCAATTCCTGAAATTGGACAGGTTTATAAATAATCAGATAGAAATTCAAATAATGTGGTTAGATTTGAGGTATAAATCACAAATAATAAATAAATAATAATGATAAAAAAATAAATCACTGTTCCAAAGCCTCTGTTTACTTCAAGCCGTTACAGACACGTTATTCTCATCTCATTGTAACACACCAGTCCTCTTTTTTTAATGACTGCCGTTGGTTTCATCACGTTTGAACATTTCCTATTACTGGTCTCAACACCTCCGTTCTTGAGAATCATTACGAGTGACGTGATGAATATTTCACAGAGTGTTTTGTAACTGGGACTTCCTCCGTTTGGCAGATGGTGCTGTGGTACAACCCCCCTCCCCCCCGCCCCCGCCCATCCCCCAGAGGCCTATGCAGCTTATGGCCAACTTATGCCCACATCACTGTTTGCCATATGCTCCTTCTGGACTGAGAAGTCACCATCTTCTGTCAAATTAAAGGGACCAGACGACTGGTTTTTGCTCCTACAGATGCACGCTTGATTTCTTTCAACGGCACCAGCAGGTTTACGGATATCCAACCTGCCGTTAAGCTAATCACGCACACGTCCCCATTAGAGAGTCGTCTAGGAAACACACTTTGTCCAATTGATTGGCCGAGAACCGGCGGAGACAGACTCTAATTGGCATTGAGCAGGATTGTTCGGTTTGGCGGCGCTTGGACTTTTGCAAATGTCAGAGCGCGGATTTGGGTGGAATCACCGAAGCGGGAGGGATTTCTGCTTCCCAATGTTGTTTTGTTATCCAGACCAAGTGGGGAAACAGGTAGGGGCTCAACTTAGATATTGCCAGGCAAAGATAATGCCGCTGCCGAGTGGAGTGATTTCCACCACTGAGCTGACACTGGAGAGAAGTCAGAGAAGTTGGATTGATAAAAAAAAATAAATAAATAAGCTACTCGGGTTTGCTGGATATGTGGAAGAAAGTTACAGCCATAAAAAAAAAAAAAGGCAGACAGAAAGTTAGATTTTTATTTTGTCTGACCAGAAACTGTTTGAAAGAGCAAAACAAAACCAAAAAAACTCCAGAGCTTGTCTGTGGAAAAGGCAACTCGAGATAAATGTGGAAATCGGCTTGGCACGGACAAATGAGTCCACAAACGCTATCGACTTTCGGAGCAACAATTATCTCGCTCGTTGCGTCTCTCCTCCCTCACCACCTGCCATACCAACATGCAGGCTCTGATTAAAAATGCATGGCTCTTACCAGCCTTTTAGATCATTAAGAAGGCTCTCCTGCAGCCTCACAACTTATAGCAATGCAATCTTTTTTAGCAGCTCCCCGATAAAACGCAGAGACGAGATAATATGGGCACAAGATAGTGTGAATTTTCATGTGGCCCTGCACAGTTTTTCTTCTTTGCTGTCTCAAATAACAATCAAACCGCTTAACAAGGCAGAGTTTGTGTTATTTGCTGGGCATTGAGCTATATAGGACCAAGCCTGCCGCTACCCAAACATGAATAGCTTCAGGGCAGCCCCCGAGTCTGTTTCCCGACCACACAACCAGAGCTCTCGCAGCTTTTTATCGTTTCTAGAAATGGCAACACGTTCCTCTCCTGGAGGCACGAACGTGTCCGTGTTTCAGTGGGATTCCTTTGCTCTGCTGGTGAAAATGCTTTCGGAAGGTGCTCGAAGCCCACTTTGATCTCGCCAACACAAAGAGCCATCGGAAGGAACTCTCTCCTGTTTGCTGCAGGAATGAGGTCATCTTTTCTGTAGCTTCTCTGAAAAGCCATAGTCTGTAGCTTTAATGAGCTGCATGACAAATGGTCATTGTTTCCGTATATATTTCCTGTTCCCCACCCTCGTTTTGAGGTTCACCATTGAGCTGATCCTCCACTCAAGTATCTACCGTCACAATTCATTTGCGTGAGGTCTGCTCCTCTTGTATTTCAGCCAATTTGTTGGAGCCTCTTGTCACTAAGATTTCAAACCAACATGTTGGTGGAAAACAAATTGTGCAACACGGAACCAGCATAACGCATGGATTTGACCACATGACGCATGTAGATTGTCAACATGATACATGGGGTTTTGGAACATTTACAATGTATGAAGCCCGTGGAGATTCCCTTGTAAAAACGTTCCCACATATTTTCCCCGTGTTTTCACATGTTGCAACATGTGGTGATCATATGTATCCAATGTGGAAACGCATATGTTTCATATGAAGCTGCAATACCACCGAGAGCTTCTAAAAGTTGGCTCAAAAAAAGCCTCCGTCTCCGTAGACTCTCGTTCAATCTCGCTCATAAAAATTCTAAAACAATAAAATTTCTCCACGAGTTATCGCGGTGTTGCTAACTAAAGTCGCTCCTTATTCATTTTCTGGCGGCGTGTCTTTTTGATTGACAGGCTTGTGGTGCAGTCAGGTTACAGCTGTCAGTGGGCGGGACGTAGTTTCACCGGGTTTCCAATCGGATCAGTCAGATCCACCGTTCGCTCCCCCAAAGCCTGTCCAAATGTGGTCACTGCCGGCTCACTACTGCCCAAAATCTGAACTTGAGGCTTTATAACGGCCGTTCACAAACCAATGGGTGACGTCACCGTTGGTTACTGCTTGACGTAAACAAATACTGTTGATGTATGAGTGTGCTTCTGCATCTGCATGTCCAGTATGTCACTATTTACTCAGATCATTACATAATAGTATTTATTTAGGCCCAGTATGGAAATGTCTGACACAGAGACAATTAATGTGACTTTCTAAGACGTATATATTGATTCAGAGTGAGATAAATAAATGAAACCGAACAACGACAGTGTTACCACAAAGTAACACACAAAGACATAATGAGGATGGCCTCATTTACTGAGAGGTCTGCCGTAAAACCATGAGACAGGCTGTGACTCACAGTCAGCCCTTTGTCCGCCGGCCTCAGGGCTCGGCTCTGATAAACACTGACAGCCTCTCTTAGGTTTCAGTCCTATCTGCACGGGCACGGCCGAATCGCCCTTTTGGTTTCTTCATAACAACATACTGCTCTGACTAATGCAATCTAACATCACTTTTATTTAAAGAAATTTGTACTTTTGAGCTATTTAATGAAGTGAGTCGGTAAAGAGAGAATAAAGACTGAGTACATGTATATTTATTCTATATATTCGTACTTTCCTTGCAGACTAGGAGTTCATCATCTAGTTCAATGAATATGACACTTCTTATTCGGTCAAACCCTAAAAGTCATGAGCTTTTATTTTAAGTTGTTGTTATTTTACTATTTGAAAACAATAACAATGACTTCAGGTGAACCTTTAGACTCCTGGATGATGTCATTGATAACAGATTGCCGCCAGGTGGTGCATTCAAAAGGCTCTATTACGACAAATTTGCGATGAAGAAAACTATGTTTAAAACATTTATTGCAGCATTTGAAATCATCCTTTGTTCAAATATTTCACTGCAAAAGAAACAAAAACAAAATGATCAGCACAAATAGGCCTCCTGTACCTTAATGATAGAGGTCATGCTCTTATTCATTTCTTATTGTTTTGATACTCTGGTATTGTCGTTTTACACTTATTCATGTTAGTGAGCAAATATTTGTTTTTAAACGCGACTGAGCATTGGAAAATGTATTTTAAGAAAGGACTATTTTCTCTAATGCAGCATAAAGTCATAGAGGTAAGGCTACAAATGTCACAACCACCAGGAGATGTTGAGACCGTGGCATTGCTCCGCTCCTTTTCTCTGTTTTCTGTTTTCTGTCTGCTTCACTTTCTTAGTACACCATGCTTTTTACAAATTCGATTTCACCATAACACCACACTTAAGCGGGAAGGAGTTATCAAGGATTCGTGCATTAATTGCTGCATTAATACCTCATGAAATCATTAGGAAGTAACATTACTTCCAAGTCTTTCATTCATGTTGACGGGCCGCAATCACGATCAAGTCGTGAGAAGCTAACGCTGAGTTATTGTTGACTGCAGTGTTTGGATTTTAACAGCATTGATGAGCTTTGCGCTGTGATTGGCCAATTTTTGGATCAGTCCATTTACCTGGTTTTAACGAGGTTACCCAGGTTACCATGAATAAGACACGGACGTAATAACTCGGACATCATAATGATTGCAAAACATTTGTTCTCGCATTCATTCTTTTAACAGGTTCTAGTTTTACCCACACTGGATAGTAAAGACTAAATGTTCACCACTTCTTCACTTCAGAGCCCACAAACATGACAAACTCTTAAGTAACTAATGCTTACTTCATGATGATTTAAGATGTGCTCTGTGCTGCTAAATTTGGTTCAAAAATTCATCACAATCATGCTTAATAAATCCTAATCATTGATGATGTACTCACCTTTATTAATGCTTTAATAAATAGGTTGTCCATGTATGAGATCATGAATTCAAGACTTTGAACTCATGTTACTTCCTGATCATCCATGAGGTATTAATGCATGCAGTAATGCTTGCGTCATACATTCATTCATGATAAGTCATGTACCCTTATGGTAAAGTGTTACTGATTTTACTTTAATAATGTATGAGGGAAATTAAGAACAAAATCTTATTTACAAGAGAGTTTGGCAAATGCTACAAGACACTCGTACAGTGGGGAGGGCACGGGGTTGAAGTGTGGAGTGCTCTTTGGTGTTTTGTGTTTGACTGAGTCACTCAGTAATGGGCTGTGTCTTGTTGTTTGCTGCTTCATGGCTTCTTTACAGTTGTTATTTCAATCCCCCCGAAAAGAAGATGCAAGATAATCTTCTGGGTACACGAGGCAAGCTGGGACTGGGCCTCGAGCAGACTCAACCTGCCCGTATCTGGAATTACAGAGGTGCTTGGCACAGTCCACATGTTGAGAAACTCAGATCTTTATCCAAATGTATGTGTGCAAATCTCGGCCAAAGCTGAACCTGTCAGCATCACTCAGGGGACTACAGCTGCCAATGGAAATGTGATGCATCTAGAATCTGCTTCCCCATTCAGCGCGGTTCAGAATTTAAGGAGCTGGCTGATTTGTTGGTAGGCTTCCAAGGACTCTGCTGATGCATTGTGTGAACGGGACTATATTTACTTACAACACTGCGGAGGATTCCCGATGACAGATCTGGAGCTTTGGGTGGATTTGTAGAATGCTCTGAAAGGTTTGCGTTTAGAGCCTTTTTGCTAGGGGTGTGTATTCGACTTTTATTGACTTTTTTTTTTTTTTTTTTTTTATTGACTGCATACTTTCTCGTCTGCAAATTGTATTATGCATAATATAGCTTATATGAAGCCATTTATATCATTATTAATTTAAAAATGATTCTTTATATAATTCTAAGCGAGCAAGAGGGTGTCCAGTTCCACTTGCACGAGTTTTGGATTTAAAAAAGGAGGAAAAACTAGATATTAGTGTTGTTTATTCCCTTTGTTTCAATGTTTAATATTTGTCTGGCTGTTAGCACTTCTAACTGCATTACCATCATGCTGTACCATGAAACTTCAACTTTAAACAGAGTAACTGTAGACCTTTAAGATGCACAAAGGCTGGCACATCAGTCACATCACACTTGCCAATCTTATGCACAAAAATGTAGTTTTCAGGGTCTGATTACCTCCTCTTGCTGTTCTCCTAACTGAACTTAATCGTACAGATGGTTTTTCACGTAAAAAGCTTGCCCATATAGGCAAGGCTGCAAGACTTCCCAAAGTAAAATTCTGTAGGAAAGGCTGTGTTTCATTTATGGTAGCTTCAAATTGTTTTGAGAAAAAGCAATTTGGAACACCTGACACTGAAAATGTGTTATATTCTGAATTTATGTGGAAAAAATATACACAGATCAATGTACATCCATACAACTTCTACCTGTATCTAGTGTCCCCCCCCTAAAAAAAAAAAAAAGAAATACAGTGCGAACATACTCATAGAACTGAACTGCACTTACATCCAGTAACTACTATTTATTTACTTGCGTTACCATTTCATTTCAGCTCGGTGTGAGATTCGCTGATGCATTTTTCTGTGGGAAATGGTATTTTGGTAGTAATGTATTCCCAGTCAGGGAACATGAGGTTACGCAAAATTACACTTTGCTGTTGGGTGTCAAATAAGATTTAAATACATAACTAGACACTATTAATTTGACTAATAGGTGCACCTATATGTGCTGGTTCTACTGTTTTAGCAATTTATTTTTATCGTACTATAAGTTGCAGTCTGTATTTAAAAGAAAAAATATGATTAAACCCTTGCATGCATCTCTGTGAGTCCATGTTAATGTGTCTTCAAGCACTCTTCTTTGGTTTCCTTGCAGCAAAAATGTTGTACTTTGTCTGTCATCATTGTCTCCTGTTTTGTTTCTTATGGACTGCCTCCCAGTGTGTGTGAGTCTGGCTGTGGAACACTAATGATGGAGAAACACACTGCTTATTGTACTTTGGTCTGTCTGAGACGAGAGGAGCAGAAATCAATAGGAAGGACTTGTTTTCTTCCTTCTCCTTTTTGGATGGACAAATTTTGCCTCATTGAACAGTCTCTCACAGTCTGCTCCATGTCTGCACTGTTTTTTTTCTCTAAAAGGAATTACTTTGCTGCAGCCATGGTAGCTCCCGGGCATTCAGTGACAAAGACAAGGACAAACAATCCCAACTTGCCATCATTTCTCTGTAAAGTTTGTTCAGTGAGGTTCACCAATAATATGTGTTTACATAGCCAGAATGGGCTGGGTACCAGACGAAGGCCCGCATCACCGGTGTGGTGTTGTTGTGTAAACCCTCCCTGCCACCCCCCCCCCACACACACACACACACACACCCTCCCTGCTAGATGACCCAGTCTGCGGTTCTTATCAGCCACAAAAAGACCAACGTAAATGTGAAATATCGAAAGATGCTGCAGGGAAACCTCACTGCCCTCACCGCAGGCAACAGGTCTGGTGGAGGGAAGGAGATTGGGAATATTTGATTGGTGTCCCTGCAGCCTGCCTATAAACTGGAGCTGGACGGATAAAAGGAGGACACCAGGTTGAAGTGGTGGGCCGCTGCCATCATTACTCTGCCCGGCTGAGGGACTGTTTGTTGACTGCTGTGCCGATAGGAGAGGACAGTGTGGTTCCCATTAGAGGAGATGTTTTCGTGGAACTTTTTACATTGCAGGAAAGAAAACTTGACCTTTGTTTTTCAAGTTCGTTGTCAGAAAAGAATTTACTTGAATTGACATTAAACCACCTTTTGAATTAAAGTATATTTGAGTGCTTTTGAACATCACGTAACAGTCAGTGAGGTTTGTTGGACCCTGCCCGCAGTGGCGCTCAGTACAATTAAGGCGCTTTATGAAATGGCTCTACTTTGCAGGCCTGGAGAGAACGTCCATTTTTATGTACAGTCTATAATTTATTCTCTAAGCACCGTGAATGTACAAACTCAAAGGCCATGTTCTTTTAGTCTGAACCAAAGCGATAGACCCTTGCGTAGTCTTTGTGACCCAGACCAAGTTTAAGCTGATTACCTTACACCAAACTCGCAAATATTTTAGCTGAGTTTTTCTGTGCCAGACAAACTTTTGAGGGCTGAAATGGTCTACTCCTGCCTGTCACCCACGTTTCGTCGGATAAAGCAGACCCATCGTTACCCGCTCTGGAGTCTGTCTTTCAGTCCCCCAACATTTTTGTGGCATGCTTCAAATTATTGCCACATAAATCTGAGAAGGTGCTCCTCTAGTTCTGGCAGCTGTGGGAAAAGCTCTGAGAAGCAGTGAGTGACAGCCAGTTGGACATCAAATTTAAGCTTTATTTGTCTCCAACAGGTAATATAGGTAGAGTTTTTTTCTGCCTGAATTATTACTCTCACTATATGACAAGCATATGCTGGGGATCCATAGCAACAGCAATCAATTTTTGTATGTTTTGTGATTTCTTTGTTTTTGTCGTGACTATTGATTTCACACAACTGGGAGACTAAAATCATTATTAATTCTGTGAAGAAATCACATAAGATTAAGGTTATTGATTACAAGGCTTTGCAATGAAGAAAGAACATTTTTTTTAAACACTTGTCACTTAAGCTTCCACAGAGATCTGAGACCGGACTGAGATCTCTCGGTTTTTGAAGTAACTGCACTACTGCAGGCTAGAATAACAGAGGCCTGACCTAAAAACAGCAGGATTGAGGGCAGAAAAAGCCTTTTTTTTTTTTATTCTCGAGCATCACACTGAGATAGTGATTTAACATTCAGCAACAATAGTTAGCCGAGCACACAGGGTTCCACGTCTTCCTGGATCTGACAAATCCCGCTTTTTATGACATAATGACATTAGGGAGCTGTGTCTATGCACAGCTTCATTGTCCACACCTTCATCAGATCTGGACAGTTATGAAAAATGTGACCTCGGTCTCCTCCTCGCAGCGAGCGAGCTCGCTTTCCAAAAACAGGGCCGATTATTCAACACACCGATGATCCAGTCTCTCAGTCTTTGCAATAAATAGCCTGATTTGCTGCAGTGAAATCGCTGTGTGCTGCATGCTGTCTTTTCTTCCCAGCTGCCACCTGCCTGGATCTGCTTTTATGTGCTGGACAGATTTAGGTGCTCCCTGATGGTTCCTTATTCTCAGTGCATGGCCAAAAAAAAAAGAAAAAAAAAAGAACTTTAGGTAAAAAAAAACCGGTTTTATTTTAAGTTATTTTACAAAGACTGTATGTAAAAGTGGTCTTAGCTTCTGGCTCTGAAAAATTAGGCCAATGCAGAAGCGCTTTAAGCTGCGATACCACTGGGTGCCACTAGAGGTCGGCTTCAAAAAGCCTCCACTGCTCCATAAACTCTCATTCAACTAGTCTCATAAAATTCTCAGTCAATAAAATGTATCCATGAGTTATCTTAGTTTTGTTTGCTAAAGTCGCTCCTTTTTTTGTTTTCTGCACGTCCATATGAAATTACCCCGTCATCTATTATAAAATAAGTTTCAAAAAGGTTTTTTTGGGGTCCGTGTCTGTTTGATTAACAGGCCTGCGGTGCAGTCAGGTTACAGCTATCGTTGAGCGGGATGTACTATCGCTGGGTTTCCAATCGGACCAAGTCAGACCCACTACTCGCTCCCCCCAAGCTCGTCCAAAAATGGTCACTACTGGCTCCAAATCGAACTAGCAAGATGGCGCCGGCCAAAATCTGAACTCGAGGCTTCATAACGACCGTTCACGAACCAATGGGTGACGTCACTGTTGGTTGCCGCTTGGTTATTTCCTAAAAAATTCAAAATAAATGTTTTGCAATACGAGTGGCTTTTCAGTCAGGTCACATAGTTTTTCATTCTCTGCAAGTCTTTCTCACCGTCTCCCTTTGCAACTCAGTGTATAAAGACAGTAAGCTGTCAAACCGTCTGAAGTCTTTTGGAAATCACGCTGCCATGCAACTTTACCTTATCTCAAAGCCCGGGGTTAGAGCTTGATGCTGTGACCTAATTTCTCTCCCACACCCCCAAAAAAAAATAATCCTTTTTTTTTTTTTTTTTTTTTTTACTGAATTCCACAACAAGCAGAGTGCTAAAAATTGTCCTCCCGTCCCACCACAGCACACGGAGAACAACCCGAGCTCTTCATCTTCAATGAGCTGTGCGCCCTGAAGGACGATCCGGGACCCTGCAAGGCCATCAAGGACCGCTTCTTCTTCAACGTCAACACGGGACGCTGTGAGCTCTTCGAATACGGCGGCTGCGGGGGAAACGCCAACAACTTCCAGACCATGGAAGCCTGTGAGGAGACCTGCGTGGTGTCAGGTGAGTCTAACCCTTTAACCGACTCCGGTGAGAAAGAAAAAGTTTTTTTTTACCGGCGAGCACATTCCCAGACATCACCGATACAGACGGGTTTATTTGTCATAATCACTGAACACGGGACAAGGATGTATTATAGCTTTGTATTGTTGTGTTGTTGTTGGCAACTGATCAGTTTTCTTTTCGAGGACTGTTGTTCCTCATTAGACTTCATTGCCACCTTGGGCATAAAATCCTATTACAAAGTCATTTTGTTGGTATGCGGCTAATATGGAACGTTGCCAGCACATTAATTCTGAACAGTTTTGCTGAAGGCATCTGGTTAATGAAAAGAAAAAGAAAAAGAAAAACCTCTGAGAGTGCCAGTCAGCACTGTATTATTTATAGGTTACAAATACTAAACTGATGATACATTGCAGCTGAATTAATTGATCATGACTAAAAGCAGAGTGCTCAAACTCTTATCAAGTGAGTTTCACAGTTCTCATGAGTCCTCAGTAGATTTAAAAATCCATTTTCATTCTCACTGATCATATTTATGTGTAATCCAACATTTCAAATGAAAAAAAGTTAACGAAGCCCTGAACAGCAACAGATGCTGGATGTTTGTGACCTTGAGAAAACTTATATAATATCTATGGATCAGTCGGAACCTCCACACCGGCAGAGTGCTGCAACTCAGCGGGCTTCCTGGAAGTTGGCCAGTCAAAGAAAAGTGAGGTTGGAGGGGGCCTTAAAGAGACAGAGCTATCATGGCTTGATTCAGATAAAGGATGTCGAAAAAGGGCCAGTATGAGAGACAGGAAATAAGTATTTAAAAAAGAAAAAAAGTTTAAAACAAGCCTGAAAATGGGCATATAGGTTTCCTTTAATTAAAAACAGAAATACAACAGTGTAAAAATACTTTTATAAATAATTATCGATAATAATAATCATTAGTAAGATGTATATAAGCATAAAATGTAAAAATTCTCATTATAGAAAAAAGACCCCTGTGAGTGTCATTATTATACAAGAAAAAAAAAATCTAAAAGTACCTGTTGCACATGTGCAGCAGTGGGACAATGATTGTTTCAGTTTTCAGCGTGTTGTCATGTTGCACAGCCGAGGTGCCATCACGCAACAATTCAGGTCGTTGTTGCTGACTGTTTTTCCTCAAAACACCTCAGAAGGTCACAGTAGAACTCGGTGTTGACAGGCTGATCCTGGGGGATGAATTCATGGAGCACAACCCCCGTGAATATCAAAGAAAACCCACCTGCTGTCTCCTGACCCGGCGCGCCTTCTTCAGTCTTGGACAGCGACGCCTTGCACCTCTTGAGACGTGAATGTGACCCAGAACACCTCGCCCGGCTCATTGCTTCTTTGCCGTCGGCTTTCTGATGCATTTCAAGGCTGTCCGTTGCCGATTTCTCAAGGTTGACACAAAATTGGATGTGCGCTCTGCTCAAATTTAACATCCATGTTTAAATCACAAATGCCACTGTACACAAAAGGGTTTTATGGCACTGGTGGACATAGTTAGCTGTGACTGGAGCATTATTGTTCTTGGATGTGGTTCGTGAACAAGTGGTTTGACCAGAAAACATAATTCCCAAAAATGCCAATGCACTGTTGAACGTCTCAAACTAGATTTGACAGGAATCTGCCCACATTATGTTGGCAGCCTCCACAAACGTGGTAATTTTGTCATTACAGGCAATATAACAATTCATTATGCAATTAGATTACATAAAAGTTCTCACTGGGGAAGAACTGCACCAACCATGTGTACAGAGTGCGGAGAGGGTATGAAGAAATGAAGTATTGCTTGTGGTTTACATCTGTAACGTTGCACGTGTTCGTGCCAGCGTGCTGCTTGAATAATTCAAGCTGTAAAAGATCCTGATTCAGAGGAGAAGCTTTTTTCAGCTCAATTAGAGTGAAAAGAAAAATGTAGTTTAAAAATACTTGTGTCCCGCTGGATGCTGGATGGGTGGAGAGAGTCTGTATGGCAGTGTTCCCAGGTATGGGGTTCAAAACGCACATTCAAAACTTCCAGATATTCATCACGTGCAGTTTATTTTTCTCTCACACCAACGAAACATGCGTCTATAAGTTACTATTACTACTGATATTTATGCACTTTTTAAAGTTATCAGTATTGGCATAAATCCCAGCAGCTGTTTTTGCACCAATTGTCAGGCATCAGTAGATCGTGATGGAAATTTTTTGTTGCTGTGGTCCTCTTCACCTTCGTGCAGTGACACAAGTTCAAACACGTTATGAGGCTGCTTATTTTTTCTGTGGTGTGGCGTGACTGGGACACGCGTGCGCGCGTGCACACACACACACACACACACAAAAGCTCAATTACAACAGAAAATTGCGGATCACACGCAACATTTACATTTCATGTTTTATAACATTGTAAGAGTACCCCGAGGATGACTAAAAGTAGAGAGGTAAAGGTCACTGTGTGTGTGTGTGTGTGTGTGTGTGTGTGTGTGTGTGTGTGTGTGTGTGTGTGTGTGTGTGTGTGTGTGTGTGTGTGTGCGTGCGTGCGTGCGTGTGCGTGCATAACTAAGGCAATGGCCTACAAAAAAAAGGAACAACAGAATGCCTTCATCGATCTTCGCTGTATCCCCTCTGATCAATTGCCGTTAAAAGCACGGTGATACCTGCTAAGTGCAACCCTGCCTGTGCAGCAACACATCCCGTCACTCACCACTTAGCTTTTTGTTAGAGGTCAGGAATATCAAAAACTGCAGCACTGAAAAGCAATCAAAGCTGCAAACAATTAAGACTCTTTCAGGGAGCTCGATCTGTGTACTGTGAGTCGATCCTCACAGGATGCACCGGCTCAGTTCAGACACGCTTCAGGTGAGCGAAATACGCGTTCGAAAAACACTTGAAGTCAACAAAAGGAAACTCGAGAACGGCAGACCGACAGTTTTCTTTGGCGCAAGTATGTAATGGGATCTGCCGTGTGCGGCAGGAAAAACAAAGGCGCGTGAGCGACATTCAAAATATTCCCGCAATAACACATCTAAGTACTTCGATGCCATGTTATTCTGTGGCGTGACGAAGTGCTTTCTCCCACCGGCAAAACTGTAACCTTCGCCCGTGGGATGCATTATGCAGTCGAGACAAGAGGATCATAATCCTGCAGCCGTTGCTGTATGCAATTGATGCTTTAATTATTTTTTTTTAGCAGTCGTCACACAAACAGTTCAGTCAAGACAAATCAGGTGTGTCGGAGTTTTTAGCTGCAGTGTGATCCAGTGATGACGTTCAAGAAATGTAAAGATGACTTAGTGTCGGGTCATAAAGCTGGTCTGTGTGTCATGAGTTAGAAACTTGCCGCTTTTCGATCATAAAGAACGACACCGCGTTAAACCGAGCTGTAAAACGTACTTTTATACATACATTTGTATGATTGCATCTAAAGGGCACTTTCAGGACCGCTTTTATTGGTTCATGGTTGAACAACAGCAACAGCGACAACAAAAGCATGTTACAGCGCAGGATAACAGTAGTGGTTGCTTTTTTATCTAAATTGAATCTTACATCCATGAGTGTATCGTTTTTGCTGCGCTGGGTGGTGACTTTGGTTCAATACTCAAAGTAGAAACTACAATGAAAAGAAATAAAATGTCCCAGTTCCCTGCTAAGTAATTCTGAGCGGGTTTTGACTGTCGAGTGTTCAAGCAGGAAAAGTGACAAAATTAAATAGACGCAAGGAATTTCTTGCAACTTTTGCATGCACGTTGGCGACATGGAGAAGAACCCTTTTTGAAACCAGCACGTAGTAGCACTTGATGGTGTTGCAGTTCATGGCACTTCCACATCGGCCTCATTTTTCAGACCCGGAAGCTACGTCCACTTTTGTACACAGTCAATGCTAAGAACCTCGAGGACCGTGTGCCCGCCGCACACCCTCAAACATCCCTCTCTCTGAGGGCTAATATCCAATTAATGAGGGAATGAATTTCAGAAAGACCACCAGAACACTGATCAGAAGGAGTGAATTTAACTAATGACACCATAACGACTTGTGGAAAAATTTTTTACTGACTTTGTATTGCATGAGAAAAGTTGACGCTTTTGTAATGGGAGTCTGTTGGAGCCGGCCCCTAGTGGCAGTCAGTGGTACTGCAGTTTAAGGCACTTTTTCAGACCTGGGGCCTCATTAATAAAACATTGCGTGGCATCCATACTAAAAGTGTACGTGTGTACAAAAGCAGCAAACGGTGTGCGCATAAAAACATTCAGATTTATAAAACCGTGCGCACGCCCACCCGCACGCAATGTTCCCTTTATAAATCACAATCCCCTTGGAAATGTGCGCACATAGATCAGCCTCACGCACCCTTCATTCAACCATGAATGGTCAATGCAAAGCATATGATAAAAGTTGATGCATATAAAATTATCCATGTGGATCAGTGGTTGTTCGGTGAATCGTGTAAACAACGGAGAAAACCCGAAAATATGATTTTTCCGACACAGAACTGGAAGTGTTTTTGGACGAGGTGGAGGATGTGAAGCTCATATTTGTTCAGTGGTCACAGCTGTGGGATCAAAAACAAAAGAAAATGCAGCGAGTGGTCACGTGTTGCTGCTGCATTGATAGAAGTTCCACCACGATGTCTCCATGACGACGCGCCCCGTGCGCCTGAGAGCGCCGTGGAAACACTTTTACACACAACAACTGCATTAAACTATATGTGCACAATATGGGAATGTAAACAATGCAGGATTTTGATATTATGAAGAAATACCTCAAGGATACACACAATGCACTTCTGTGAGAAACACTGAATGTAAACATCAGTTTTGTTTGTTTACAACAACAAAAATCTCCACAGGGCACCTTTAAGTTCCCTCAAAACAGCCATCTTTAAAGGGACGTTTCTTTCTTTTCTGTTTGATCTTTCCAAAGCTGCATCTTATATAATTTCCTGTTTGAGTAAAATATGTTTTTTCTTGGACACCAACGTCTGAAACAATACACTACAAGTATGAGTATGCAATTAGTATTCAGTGTGTGAATGGGACACACCAGTATTTTACAAACAGCAGATATGAGTGTGCGTGCTTTCTAACATCTGAAGCCATTAATGAGGAAATGAATTCGCCTTGAGCTCCACTGCAGTAAAACTAATGTCACGTTAATCTAGTCTGGTCTAGTGACTTTGTAAATGAATTTGAAAATCAAACTATATTAAGAATATAGGGTTTCAATTATTACTGATCATCACCACCTATGCTTGCCTGTGTAATAATATGAAATACAGACATCAAATTCTACACTACGAGGTTGAGACTTTTCTACTGATGCATTCAGAGGTTTGAAAATGTCATTGCACTTCTAACTTGCAGACAGCAAGATCTTACGGGTTAATGTATTTTTGTGCATTTTTACGTAACGTCACTCATCCTTTGCAGCGGCGCTGGTATCATCAAATCAGTGACATTTTAATTCTCACAAACACTGCGAGTTGACACACTGATTTGATTTATTTCGCCTATCCCTTCTTAACGCCCGGCGATGACACCGTCACGGGCAGCTTAACAGGAATGTTCTCATAAAGGTTACAAACAGTCGGAGGAGTGTTGAGGCTTATGGGGTACTTTTATTTGTTTCTTTATCTGTTTGTCTCTCGTCCTGACGTTTTACTGCAACGAAAGTTGACCAGAAAGTCTTCCCTCGGTCTGCTGTACCTTTGATAGCTCTTTTTTGAAGAGGTCAGAGACTCAGTGTGGCTCCGATGCAGTTTGTTTTTTTGTCCCCATATTCAGTCTGTCAGCCCAGAAAAGTAAATAAAGTAAAGAGGGAAAGAATAGCCAACAGAACAAATGATATGATACTGCTGTGGGTGACCAATGTTATTGCTGCTTGAGTTGTAATATATATATAATATTACATGTATTACTCAAAGAAAAAACAATACATAACCACAGCCAACATTCAACCAACAGAGGGCTGATGGGATGGATCAAATTAATAAAAAGAAGGGTTCCTACAGAGAGCTGTAGGTCATGGTGTCTTCCCTCTAACCCTGAACCAAACATCAGAACTAAACAAAACTACCAGGCCCATCAGAAACCACATCAAACAAAACTCTAACTCATTTGGTCACGAAGCAAAGATTTCTGCTCCTGCCGCGGCCGAAAGGTGGAAGAAGGTGAGCCATGGTTCCTGCCCCTTCTTTATTGGTTTCCACTCAATCAGACCAAACCAGATGCACCTGAGGGAAGAAGATAAGACATCATGAGTCAAGGATCAGGCTCGTGTCCGTGGGGGAGAGTGTAACGATGGACTGTTTTCCTTTTTAAAAAAGTCATTTTCCCAAGCGAAACCCTGAAACTATCAACAGTTGGAGCTTCTCACTGATGAGGAGTTTCTGTTTTTATTTTCCTTATGTGACAGTAATTTAAAAGTTTTGTTGAGTTTGGCCTGTTAATGAGGTTTAACATGTCATATTTAGAAAACTGGATTGACTTTTTCCCACTATCTAGTTTACATTTCATACACTTAGTGATTAATCAGATTGATCTGGAAAATAATTGGCAGATAAATTGCCCAATGACAAATAATCATTGGAGATAATAATTAGTTGTTGCTCTGCCTAAATCACTGGCATGTCTCATCTCGGAGAGGGATTCAGCCCTTCCAATTTATTGAGACAATGCCTGACATTCAATTTTTGTGCTGCGATAACACACTCATATTCCCTGTCCTCTGCGCTCAGCCTGCAGACGTTGGCCTTTAACACTCGGTGACATTGTCTTTTTTCTGGCCCACAAACTAGATTTACGTGTCACTTTTCAGGAAATAACATCATAACAAAGTCATCAGAAATATAGAAGATGTTTTTTTTTTTTTTTTGTGTGGTTGTTGAGGTCAGTATTTGTCATGGTTGCATTGGAGTACATCTGTCTCCATCCAGTGGCCGCTGTTATTATTACGGCCCGATTTCATTTATTTTGCTGTAATCTGTAGATTGCATTAGAAGTCAGCTGTCTTTTTCTTTCCATGGAAGGCCTTGCCAAGGCTGTGTCAGCACTTTTGGAGGTAACAACAACAAAAATATCTCAAGATATGTTGAAGTGTATTGAAGAAAATGTAATAAAGAAGAGGAGAGAAAGCAACTGAGGAGATAAAGGAAGGATCCAAAGTGATGTCCTAACTTTAGTTTTCATTAGCTTAATTGCACATCGTGTCATTTTTCTGCAGATGACATGAAAACGAGCCAAAAAAAATGTGAAAACAAACATTAAAATACATGTTTTTATTTTACACAAAATCCAGGCTCTAGTTCTCAAAATCATTGCCGGTCTTCAATGTTGAAGTCTGTTTTGCTGAAATATTGAGATTGTCTTTGGAAAGCAGCCAGACCTCCCTACAGTGATGGGCCGTATGAATCACAACCAGCGTTTGAAATAAAAAAAAAAAAAAACTGACCAATAGTTCTCCTCAAAACACAAATCACCTCTTCCACCTTCACAGCTTTAATAGAGAATTGTGTTTCTGAATTATTCATCGCTGCACTGCTCCAGACAGAACAGCACCACTACCCTTTGACACATCTCTGCCCGTGCTTTTAAGTCAAAGTCACCTCATAAAATGTATTTAGATGTTACAATGATAGCATTTTAATCATGGTCACCCTCCAGTAGAGTGTGGCTATTTCAGAAGCTCCACTGATAAACCAAACAGAGAGTGCGTAGATGTAAGATACCCCCCTCGCCCTCCCCGTCAGCCATATTAAAGTCCTCAGATGCCGAGTCGCAGTGAGTCCAGACAGGTCGCACACATATCGGAACTCTCAACAGAATTCTAATTTTGCTTCAAACTAGTGTGATTGATTTTGTGTTTGGTTGCCTTGTGAGCCAGTAAATCACACTCTCTCTGGCCGGCTAATTGTTGCAGTCTTGATGTGAACACATGATGCATCTTCTCACAAAGTCCTGGCAAACACATAATGTACTTTAGAAAATGTCCCAGAACTTTTGCGTTTGCTCAACTCTGTTTCGATGCAATAAAATTGAAATCTTTTTTTGTGCAAACTTTATCTTGACCAGATTACCCTTTCTATGAACACAATGTAATGAATTTGACAAGTTGCTAATGTGTTGCTACTGAAGGTAACGGTTGTATGATTTAGCGACGATTGTGTTGTTACAGGAGAGAAACGTGTGTGTGTGTGTGTGTGTGTGTGTGTGTGTGTGTGTGTGTGTGTGTGTGTGTGTGTGTGTGTGTGTGTGTGTGTGTGTGTGTGTGTGTGTGTGTTATGCTCCAGCTCTCTATCAAAGCTGTATGTTTACAATGAGGAAAACACTATTCAAACCCAGGTCTGCAGCAGTCCATGAAACGAAATCTTCTCCTGTTCTGAGCATCATTTTCGACACATTTCCTGATAAAGCCGCCTGACGTGTTTGGTATTTCTGGAACCCTTGAGATCACACTAGAATATGAAATAACATTTGTGGGTTTTATCACAGCGTGTCTTTGTTCCCACTGATCTACTGGTGCGTGTGTGAGGTTTAGGGTGTTTACTTATTTATTTCACTGCCTCAACCATCTTCGGCATACACATTCAGAGAGTAAAATGCACCATTACTGTCATTGTAGATGTGAAACTGGAGATAATGATTATACTTTGCACACCTCATAAGAATTTGTTGTCCTATGGTCATATATTTAATGAATAAATGATAAACCGCCTGTGTCATGGAATACACCACAAAGTGTACTTCCCATGGTGAGACACACACTCTCTACTCCGTGTTGAGAAATGTTGATCACTACAGTAACGCCTTGCAAGGTTGCACCTGTGGTGGTGCATTTCATACTGTGATTGTGCAACAAACTCAAATCAGGCAGGAGCCTGTAGCGAGAGTTTATAGATTATTTTTCTTTTTTTTAGGTTTTGCGACAGCTTATTCAAATAAACAGCAGGTTCTTCACAATCTCCCAAAACATCCTGAGCGCTCCTCACTGCAGAAGGTGATAACAAGATTTTAGATTGAAGTAGCGGCGAATGCAGTTTGGGATGCCTGATTTTAAGTACAATTATACAACAAGTAGTTCCGACCCGGAGATCTGATTGGTCAACTGAACATTTGTAACGTGTTTAAATCAGCATAACAGCACATCCTGCTCATCACTAAAAAATATCACTCTGCCATATCGGACAAATATATAATTGGAATTATATTGCATATAATATGCAATATAATATTGTTTTTACTAGTTATGGGCCTATTAAATGTGACCCATTACTCAAAATCGGGTCTTTCTTTGTCCTTTTTTGTTGCTCCGAGCACCCATACTGTAACACCACACATAGCAGCGCACCTAAAATCCAAGCGGCAGCTAGCTTGACCGGTTGGTTTTAACATATGACGGCTAACTTGACCGAAGTCCGGGTTTCTTTTTTCAGCAGATATCTTAATTACTAGAAGATTGAGCTAGCTGAACAGTTTTGTGTTTCTATGTGCTGTTTTTATTCAGTTTGAGAAAGCAATAAAACGGACTTCAAATCCTCTCTGTTGCTAGGTCGTTGCTAAGGGTCGGCCTACTTGTTGGAGATGTAAACATTGCATAGATTACATAAAAGTCTACTGATGCAATCCAGTTTTTAGTCATACCCTATGTATTTCCATGGAAACAGAGATCGCACTAACTAAAACTTTTGTATTTTGAGAGCGAATTGCCCCACAATATGAATGCATTTTGATTACATATTATATTTAGTTGGTAACTTGTTGTATCATCGTAATATTACACTTGAGGGTGTGCTTTAACGTCATTGTACCCTCTCTTGTAATTTTGCTTAAATCTATAATGGAAAGGCCTCGAAAGTGAAACAAAACTGTGTTACTATACCAAAAAAATAACTGTACTGTACATATTAACAGAGACAGAATTTAGATGAGCATCAAACTGTCGCTTGGCGCCTTAAGGCCCGAGGCACAACACACCCAAGACCCAGGGGTAATAACGTATGCAACGGGTGTTGAGAGAAGGGAATAAGAGTCGAGGTGAGTGGTAGAAAAGATATAACAGAAAAGAAAGCACACTCCTGGCAGAGGAGGGGAATATGTGTCTCACCAGGGACGAGGGAACATAAGGAAGTTTTAGCTGCAAGTGTTGACTGTTCAGCTTGCAGTGGATCGTATCGTAAACCTGACTGGAGTGGAAATGTCACTGCACCGCTGGAGAAAGCAGGAAGTGGTCTGTGCACAGAGAGACTGCCCGGTGATTGTAAAGTGGGTCACAGCCTGTGTAGGTTGTTGTTGCACCCCATATACAGGCTATATGACATACACAGGTTTGAATAGCCTCCCTCCACTTGTCTTTATGGTTGCGACCTTTCCTTGCTTGGGTTTTCTTTTCAAAGCATGCTTCACTGAACTGTATTGAACTCATCTTTCAAATATGTAATTTACCGTTCATGGCCTTCAGATATAAGCAGAATCTCTGGCTCTGTTGTGACGCACTTTAAAAAGAAATAATTTACCAATCAGGACAATAGATTCAAACCAACATTAAAAACCGCATTGAAGCAGCAAAGTGAGTCATGTTTTTTTTTTCTTTCTCCTTATTTGGTTTTATTAAATTTTTTGAAGAGAAGTCGATTTCAGAGTTGTTGGAGCTTTTGTGTTCTGAACACAAATAACAGAAACTGAAAAGTATTATTGATCCCATCCAAACAAAGTAAGGATAGTTCTGTATCATGTGGAATGCAGGAGACAGTTAGACACTTCTATCAGACTCTTGGTTTCTTAACTTGGTAAGACAAGCCCACCATGAAAGAAGTTTATGTTCAATAACTTAGTAGCACAAGTAGCACATCTTCTATTTCGGCTCAAAGATGAATTGGGAACAAAACTATGGATCGACATGCACTCTGATGATGAGAAACTTCACTGATTATTTATTTATTTGAAGACAGACTTGATAATTACACGCTGTGATGGAGTCCTTTCTCAGTTTCTTACAATTGTTCTCTCTCTTCCTTTCCTAGATGACAAGAACCCGTGTCATTTAGCAGAGGCTCCGGGTCCCTGTCGAGGCCTGTTGATGCGCTACTTCTTTGACGGCAAGAGTCAACAGTGCAAGCAATTCTTCTACGGCGGCTGCTTTGGCAATGCCAACAATTTCAGGATCATGGCCGATTGCCAGGCAAAGTGTCAGAACCCAGGTAGGCCGAAACCATGAATACAATCAGGAGGGGCCGCTGAGCTCAGCAGCCGTGAAAACGACACAGATGCTATCATCTGGTGGAATGTATATTTACACCGATCAGCCACGACATTGAAACTGCTGACAGGTGAAGTGAATAACACGGATTATCTCATCACCATGGCACCTGTCAAGGGGCGGGATATACCGTATTAGGCAGCAAGTGAACAGTCAGCTCTTGGAGTTGATGTGTTGGAAGCAGCAAAACATGGCAAGAGTAAAGATTTGAGCGTCTTTGACTCGGGCCACAGTTTTGCTGCATTCAAATGGAGTTGTTCTTACCCTGTCCATAAGAGTCCACATCAACTCCAAACCTCAATTTTACGAGTTGTGATGTGTTTGCTGATGTTTACGAAAATGTCAGAGGCCATGGAAATTCCTTTTTCATTGGATGCTAAGCGAGTTTCTCTTCATAACTTGCATAATAGTCTATGTTTGAGGAAAATGTTGATCTTCCTACTGGCTTCATCTTGTCTCTGTGCCTTTGCGTTTCCTGCATAATGTTACCACCTGTTAGCTTGCTAAATTGTTAGCCTGTGTGGCTTCTAGATGCCCTCCATGTTGCCATTGCCTCGCAATGGTGATTTTCCAACTTAACCACTTTAACGCCAAGCATATGGTGCAAATGACTTCCCATTTTGTAACCATGACCTCAGGAGATCCATTTGAACGCAACATTACACCAGAGGACACATTCAGAGGTCTTCTGGAGTCCATGTCTCAGCAAGTTAGAGCTGTTTTGGTGGCACAAAGGGGACCTACAGAGTATAAATCGGATGATGTTTGAACTGATCGATGTGAATATACAGTGACATTACATTGACTTACATTATAGAGACTTGCTTTTAAAGCCCAAAAGGGAGGCAGGTCCCCACAATGTGTCTGAGCCTCACAAGTCTAGCTACAGAATTGTAATTGTAGTCTATGCTATTTTTACCTTGTCGTTTTAAACTCTTTAATTTGGCTCGACAAAAATAATGACTTTCCCGCCTTTAACTAAAGCAGTATGCAAGGTCTCATGATGTATACTTCAGGGTCCGTCGTCGGCCGCAGCACGGCAGATCACAGTTGCTGCATAACAATTGAAAAATAATTCCAGAGAGGTGACATAATCAAAACAGCGCTACCTTCAGAAAATTAACTTTCTGATTAATTTTAGCTGGCCATGAAATCACATTCCACCTTGATTAAGCATTTAAATAGTTTTAAAGTTACCAATGCAAACTCAATTATGCCAGACGTAGGCCCACCTTAGAAGTCATTTAGATATTGAAATTGTCGAGGAAAATAACAAGCAAGTCGCCAGACTGTGACCAATTACACCAGCAGCCAGACTTGTACACAAAATCAATTAAATAAGTTTTATTTTTAAAAAGGATAGTAATTTAAGACAGATGATTATTTGGCTTCATTTGTCGACGATATGCTTGCTGCCCAACACCCTTTATACAGTCTGATACTAATGACATGAAACTTACTTTAATTGTGATTGATCTGTGGGATTTAATGACATTTGTTTTAGGTATATTGATTGATGGTCTGCATGTTGCAGTGGAGACACTTTCTCAAATTGTACCTCCCTTTTTTGTGTGTCACTATAGCGAAACCTACGACGGCACCAGAAGTCCACACGCAGCCCATTAGGAAGGCCGATGTTGTGCAGCCAACCGTACTAACTGGTAAAACTGAATGTACACCACACCCTACATGTGAACAAGTGTGTGATATTCAGTTTTTTGAAGATCCTAGTAAACATAATTCCAGTAAATGCTCAAATCATCCACCCACGGCAAAGGTTTGCAGAAGTTAAACACAGGCTGTGTCTCAATTCACATACTTCAGTACTTACACAATTTTTTGTGCTTTCAAGTGGACAAGTATAGAAACATGTAGTGCACTCAGCCCGTCAAAAAACTGAATATGAAATGGTGGACATTTGTCACCCTTAACGGTCGCCATCGTGGCTACTTTACTAAAGAGGGAGGGGCCACCTGAAACTGAAACTACCGCCTGAAGAAGCTGCAACTACCAACTTAAGTTGTATATGTCTACATAAAAGTGTGAAACAGTGGGGACGCGTTCATTTTAAGTAAGATAAGTTATCAAAGAAGGCAGATATTTTGACAAGTGATGCACTCAAATGTTGTGGCCGTTATTTACAGTAAGTGGACAACGGCTGTGTGCGATTTAAGATAACAATACTCTGTCGAAATTCACATACTTTGCAATTAAGTGTACTAATAGTTAAGTGTCCTGATGGAGGTGGACAAATTGAGACACAGCCTTAGTTTAAAGTGAAATGAGAAGATTGATGGAGGTTTTTAGCCTAACTTAGCATGACTGGAAGAAGAAGCAAACACTCATCCAACCTGAAAAAAATCTGTACAGAAGTACTGGGCAGATGGATACACTGGTCTTCAGCAAGAAATAGTTACATATAAAAAAAAACCGTTGGTTAGAGTTTTCAAAGGTTTCATAGATGTATTTTAGAATTTTTTTTTTAGCGACCCAAGTAATTTTGTTTCCTGCTGTATCTGGTCTTTATACGATCACAGTTACAGTCGTGTACTTTAAACACAGACATGAACCTGATATCAGTGTTCACTCACTATAGGAGAGTTGAGTGATTGATCTCATTTGTTTTTCAGGAGAACTGACTGTCAGTGAACCTCTGGTGCAACGGAATAACACTAATCAACAGACAAGAGGTAAGAAAATATGACTTTAAATGTTATGTTAAGACACATCGCATGGCCAGTTTAAGACATGGTACACAGTCCAAAGTCAATGGAAAGCTGACCGAGCTGAATTTGAGTTTATTCATGAAAATTAGTCCAATGTTTTGCAAATTGAGGGGAAGATGGGTCGAGCACAAATTCAT
The DNA here is from genome assembly GCF_029030835.1 of Brachyistius frenatus. Classification (NCBI taxonomy): domain Eukaryota; kingdom Metazoa; phylum Chordata; class Actinopteri; family Embiotocidae; genus Brachyistius; species Brachyistius frenatus. The sequence continues at coordinate 1,990,820 of NW_027210627.1, forward strand.
CTATGTTTGCTTCATAAAAGTACAGACTGAAGTTCCTGAGTTCTGAAATCAGTCAGAGACCCGAACTCATGATCCTCACAGCTAGTTATCTCTAGTTATTGACTCTACACTCTGCACTTTGTTTTTTTTTAGGCCAACGCACAGATGTAAATAATGCGAGGTGAAAATTTTGTATCAAAAACAACTGCCTGCTGTGTCGCTGATTACTTTTCTTTTTCCCTTAAGTAACTTTGATCAGCGAGAAAAATATTGTGACTAATAGCGTAAAAAATAAATTCAGACAGCAAGGCAGAAAGCCAGAATTAGTAAATGCAGTGTTCATTTATTACACCAGACATGTGGGATAGATTAACTGTTGAAAGGGATAATTAAATCACTCATCTTGTCATCAGAGTAGCAAGCAATCCCCGATGAATTCTAGAAAATATGTTCAGACCTCAAAGTAAGCAAATTCAGGCCATCTATTAAACCACCGTGCGCTACCAGTATCTTTTTGTGAAAAGCCAAAGAAAAAAACATCAGGGTACACTGATGCATAAATGGTGGACAGCTTGCAAAATTGCTTCTGTTGTGAAAATCAAAGGGCAGAAACAATGTATATCAGTGTCTCCTTTCCAGGTCCCATTTGTCACATATATTTCCACTTACTAATTTTCTCTGTGTTAGCAGTGGGGGAGTGTATATCACATCTGTTGTGCTCCAAGGCTGTTTAGTGCTGCAGCGGGAGAGCGCAGGGAAACCCGGGCCAACTCATTCAAAGAGTTATAATTCAACAAATTCAATTTAACACTTGTCAGAAAATATTGAGAGGGAAAGATTCAGTAGTTTTGCCTCCTTATAAATCTGTTTTTTTGAGGTGCAATTATTCGATGAGATCTCCAGTGTGCAGCAAAATACCTCTAAGAGATGACATCGCTTTTAGAATTAAACAACTACAATACGTATGTAGATATAACAATCTATTATTCTGATCTGAAATTAAACAGAATCACAAGATAAAAACTGGCATTGATTCTTGCCCGTACTAAAAACCAGGTGGCACCACTGAGATAAACTGCAGTATTTGAATATCAAAGTTATAAAAGTTGAAAAATTTGCATTCGAGAATTTGGCATGTATTTTGATGCATGTCTGCCAAGCAAATGCTTCCATGTTGAAACCAAAGACTGACATCTTGTGGCAGAACAAGGGTGCACACTTGGGAGAAGATGCAGTGGACCCATGTGTCGAAAGAGAAGAACTATTGTTACAACAATTAATCTATTCATACATCATTATTAATCATTTTGATTTGGAGGGTTTCTCTATCCAAATATGGTCACTTCTGGTTCCAGAAAACCAAGATGGGGACGGCCAAAATACTGAAGCATCAAAATCACGAACCAAAGGGGGGACATCATGCTTGGTTGCCGATTGGATACAACCCTGATCTTTTGCAAAACTGTTTTGCAGCTATCAAAATAGTTTGGCAATGCAAAACAATCCAGTGATCCTGCGATTCCAATCTTGTGTTTGAGGACAGTATGGCTCCTGCTGCTGTGTGATGCTACAAAATCAACACAGACGCATTGTTGGACATTAGCACTTGAGTTGGTAGTGTTCAGGTTTCCTCGGTCCTTCAGATCAGGTTCAGTCAGTTTAAGATCCAGTTTAAGTTCTGAGGTCAGTTTAGAGTCTGTGGGGTCATCACACATTGGTTCAAGTGCGAGTATGTTTCTGTGAAGGAAGCGCCATCTAATGGTGATGCCCTGCAATTGAATGAATGGGATGGTTAACAGTAGAAACTAGATAGACAAGTTTAATTGAATTTCTTATTGTGTCAAATCTTTTAGGTCATAAAGTGAATGCTTTACTACAACTAGTGACATTAGTAGAGTAATAGCTGTATAGATAGTATGAATAGGTTTGTTACCAGTAATCAATTCCTTGACTTATTGTCCCTGTTAACCCCAGCTGACCCCAACATATTAAGTTATAATAAGATAAATGTTGTAGCTTTGAAGTCACCGTGTTTCCCAACGATAATCAGTGTGCATCAGTTGTGGAAAAGACCACTCCTGAGTGTTAACAAGTTCTCCTGCAGTCAGGAATCTGTGTCTCACCCGTAAGAAAGCTACGGAATAAATCAAAGGGAAGAGCTTGCACAGCCCTGTGGGAAGCCACAACAACAACTCTCACTTAAAAAAAAGAATCTGTCAATTGAAGTCTTGATAGCCTGCAGACACTGGACCAAATCTATTCCAGTCAGAACGAAGCTTTGCGTCTGACTGTACGAACCCATGTGGAGTTAAAAGCTAAGACGGAGCTTATGAAAAGCAAACAGGCGTCATTAGTTTTCAGCCGCTTTAAGGCCGTGATATCCTCCAGCCACTTCCTGGCCCTGCAGTCCAGCTGGACTGGAGCATAAATGCAGTGATAAATCATTTCAAGGAAGACATGTAGAATTCTGGGTCCCAGCTAATTGTTGATTATACAACAAGTAGCTCCGACTCAGCGATCTGATTGGTCAACTGAACATTTGGAACGTGCTCAAATCAGCATAACAGCACATCCAGCTCATCACTAGAAATATCCCTCCGCCTTCTCAGTGGGAATATATAATTAGAATTACATTTGATATAATATGCAATATAATGTTGTTTTTACTTGTTATAGGCCTACTAATTGTGACCCATTTGGCAAAATCGGTCTCTTTTGGTGCTTTTTTGCCGCTCCGAGCACCCGTACCATAACACCGTGGATAATCGCGCACATAAAATCCTGGCGGCGGCCAGCTTGACCGGTTATGTTTAACACGTGACACGGTGCTAAAATCTTGAAAATACATAAGTCCGTCGATATCTTTTTTCAGCGGATATCTCACCTACAACAAGATTGAGCTAACTAAGCAGTTTTGTGTTTCTGTGCTGTTTTTATTCAGTTTGAAAAATGATCTCTTGAAAGCAATAAAACTAAGCAGAAATCCTCTGTTGCTAGGGTCGTTGCTAAGGGTCGGACTACTTCCTGGCGTAGTAAACGTGGCATACATCTAGGAGTCTACTGACGCGACTGATTGTTTTCCAATTCTTAGTCATTACCTATGTGTTACCATGGAAACGGCGATCGCACTAACAAAAACATTTATATTGTGAGAGTGAATTGCCCCACAATATGAATACATTTAGATTACATATTTTATTTAGCTGATAACTTGTTGTATAATCGCAATATTACACTTATGTCACACTTTAACGTCATTAAAGCACAATCTCGAGTGTAATATCGCTTCAGGACACACTGATTGATAATAAGAATAACTGTTATCGGCCTGATGCTGTCATTTACAGACTTGAGACCTCCCTCCGATCTATGCTTCAGTCCCGTGGACAGAGGGACATGTCACGATTCAGTGAGGAGGTTTGCTTACAACCGAGAGACCAGGAGATGTCAGATGTTTTCCTACAGCGGCTGCGGGGGAAACCACAACAACTTCACATTCCGGAAACACTGCATTCACAAGTGCATTAAAAGCAAAAAGGGTAGGAGTGTTTGAGGAGATCGATTCGAAACAGCCTGTTACCATTCGGAAAATCAACTACCGTGCCTTGTTTTATTATAGACAGTCAAAGTGAATTTGATTAACCCAGAGTAGTTGTTTGAGATGTCATACTGAAGAACATCTTTGACAGAACAATTGTGATTGTTAAGATTGTTGTTTCATGTTGTTCTTTTTGCAGGTGATGGGACGAGGATGATCCGAATAAGGAAGAAAAACATAGGAAGCATTCTTAATCGCTCAGTGTGAACACTTAGCTCTGCATGAGATCCTGCACTGCTGTGCAGTCATCTGTATTTATGTTCATACTTTATTTTTAGCTTTAGTCATTTCCCTTGTCTCATAGTGTTTGCCAAAACCCGGGTTGTCGTTTTTCTTCACAAAATACCGTTTTGCTGAACTCTATTAATTCCACGCAACACACCTTTTGGGGTTAAGTAGTTAATTAAATAAAAATGTAAAAAAAAAAAAAAAAATCAATTTGGTCAAATTCACCATGCATTCACCTGAGTTTAATAGGCAATTTAGGGAGTCATCATTCAAAATCTGCATGTAGGATGTAAAGGTTGGCTACTTATCAATAGTGTAACAGGCCATTCATTGTACCGTCTCATCATTTTATAGTTGATTAGAACCTAATTACTTCGGTAAAACAGTGGTGTAGAAACATGCATGAAAGACTAAAAGACGTAGAGAGAAGGAAGAAACATTCTATATGTGGATTTTGAGTGATAACTTGCTATATTGCTTCTTAAACAGCAGGTGAGGAGCCATACTGTTCAGAACAGCCTATTTTGCCACAATTTTGAGCCCAGAACAACAAACAAGAAAGAAAAACAGTGATTAAAAACAGGTTGTTGAACACTTGGTTTGTGATTGCAGTACTTGTGTAGAGATAATTTTTTATTATGTCTGAATTAGCTTTTTAATGACTGAATCATTATGTAGATTTGTCTCTCACTGACAAAGAACAGCTTTTGTTTTGCTGATATCAAACATAGCAGTTTTCTGCAATGATGCTTTGCATGTGTGGTTATTTTGTACGCAAATATTAGTGGCTTTTATTGTTTTAAGATTCTGTTACAATCATCCTTAGACAAACATCTCTGTAAGCTTTACGGGAAACACCAAAGTTGCACCAACAATCACAAAATGAATTTATATTTACTGTGTGTAAGTGATATTTTTTTCTACAATGTTTTTGGTATAGCTTTACTGTTGTTGATCAATGAGAACAGCATTTGCAGATTAAAGATGAAGGACAATCATTTTTCCTGCATTAATGGAAAGAATGCATATAATCAAAAGAAGCATGTCCTCACAAATGTAAATCAACATGAGGAAGCTAATGACTGCTTTAATATCCTCAGACTTTATACCTTTTCGATCATTATTGTGACTGTTCAGTCCTGTTAATGTTGTTGGTGAAGAGAACCAGCAGGGGGTAGTGTTGTGTAAAGAATGTATTATTCTGAGCCGCAGTGTTTCTCTTGTTTGCACAGTGTCCACTTTTACTGTCTCATTTTATAACCACGGCTGTAATACATTGGACTGTAAGAGTTTGTGTAATAAATGTCACTAATCTTCTTCCTCTTTCCTATGGATCTGTTTTGATAATCCCACCAGTCTTTCGTGTGTATGTGACGAGAGAAAATAGTTTCCATCAGTTCCATAAACCTTCGAACTGTCAACAATTCCTTTTTTGGATAGTAAAGGAAATCCAACTGTGTTAAGCGACCTAAGTGCTTACGTTTGTCAGCCTCTATACAGGACCATAGTTACCACTGAAGTCATGTCCTGTGTAATATTTTAGGGGATCTGGGAAGTTTTTTTGCACTTTCTACAATCAAGACTATTTTATACGCTGATGATTGTTGAGTGTTTTATTGAAATTTGAAAAACCTCTGACCGATAAATACATGTGAATTATTCTGCATTTCCCCAGCATTTAATTTATGGAGCCGCATTCAGGTTTTTATGTTGGGACATAAATTTTGCAACTCACAAAACAATACAACTACAACAGTCACTTTAAACCTGCACTAGTCTAGCTCTTTTTCCAAATGTTATCGCACCAATTGGATTCAAATGTTGATCATGAACCAGTCATGCTGCCAACATTTATAATCTGCATATAAGGATGTCTTTGACGTAAGCACACGTCAACACTGTTTTTGTAATGATTCTCACTGGCAGGAGGGGGAGACAACTGCAAGTGTAACACCAAATGTCTGCGTGTATTGTGAAAGGGGTTGACCGTAGTGGAAGAAAAATGACCACCTGGCTCTTTGGTTCCTCACAGCTAGAGATTACAGTGTCTAGCCACTCATTTAGTTCTATAACTTTCTGCTCCTTAATTCAGTGTACAGTATCGATCAGCAACAGGAAGTCGTTTTCCGAAAAGACGCGCTGATAAATCCACTGTACACTACCGGGTCTGAACCAAAGGGCTGACAGACAAAGTCAGCTAGAAGCTGGTCAACATGCTGGAACATTCATCAGCTAAAGACACATATATTTACCTCAGCAGTTTGTGGACACCGTGGGAGGTTTCGCTCTGTATTATAACAATAAGGTTATACTTCCGTCATAACCTGATTTTTAATGTGAGTGTCTCAAATGGGATTGCAAAGATCTATTCATTATATAATGCCCATAAAAATGTCATATTGGATTGAAAACAGTAGTGTCTATTGGATGCACACTTCTTTCTGCTAACTATCCCACAATGCAATTAATAAAAAAATAAATAAAGTGGAGAAACTCAGCAGCCGTTAGTGATGATGACACTTCAATTTACTGCTCACTACTAAGTGAAATATAGAGTGTTTATTATAAATCTTAATAGAGAGCTAAAATGAGAATGAATATTGGACTTACATTCATATATGCTACAAATGAAGTCTGCAAGATGTCTTGCCACTAACATCACCACCAGAAAGCCTACATTTTAATATATTATTGTTTGTCCGTCAAAGTTCCCCTATATAAGTAAAATACAAATAATTACAAGTCTGGATGTCATCTTTTATTGATGTTGTGTGGGCTGATGGGGAGCCTCAGATCCAAGATCTAAGTACTTTTAAAACTCTGCTACGGCCCTGCTTTCCCTCATAACCCATTATCGGACCGGTTGTACGGACCAGGGGCGAACAAGCGAGTCAACAGCTGCAAACTCTGCACGTTTCCAGACAGTTTTCTCTCCTGAGGTGCCCATACAGACTGCGGCGAGGCAGGTGGAAACCGAATATTTCCGGGATAAATTACAATGAACTGCATTTATAAAGCCTGTATCAGTGTGGGAGTTGAGAGTGCACCGTGCAAGACTCGCCTCGGATTCCAGGTCTTCAGCTGTAGGCTCCAAGTGTGATGTAACAGGAAGTAGTGGGTTGCCTTCCAACGTCAACCTGACAGCCGCCTCAGCTGCGCTCATTGAGCGCCGGAGATCCGCCGCGTTTGGTTCTCTGCACCGGAGCCCCAAAAGCGAGGAGACGCTTCTTTTTGGAGGAGGGCTGATTGCCTCGAGAGTTTTATTCCGGTTCAACCCCGCTGCAGCGCTGCAGGATTTTACTCTCTGATAGGTAGGACACGCTGAGACGGAGCGAGAATTGTGTTGCGTTTGTGATACTTCCATGTTTTCCAGCAATGTGAGTGAGCCGCAGTGATGTCGAGTAGTGTTAGTTGACACGGCGTTTAGTTCATCGTTGCATGATTATCGAGGTAATTTAAAACTGTAACTGCACGGATTACATATATTGATTACTTGAGCACAATATGCTGTTATATGGCCTCAATCCAATTTGAAGCAGCAGCATGAGCATCCAGTTAAACTGCATTGTCCCTCAGTCAGGAGACGCATGTGGAAATTTTGGCTGTGACAGAAGAATATAACGAAACAGCAGTGTTTCTTTTTTTTTGGGGGGGGGGGGGTTGGACACCATTTAGTCGTAGTGCACGATCATTTATATCACATACGTGTTCCTATTAGATATTGAAACCCACCTTTATCCGATAAAAGTAGGGTTTTTTTCTCACGATGTACACGTCGAGTGATGCATTGAGGGGTTTTACTCTGCATGTAGCGTGCACGCTTAGTGGAAAACCGCAAAAGCTCCTTTTTAAAGATAATAAAACTACGCCTGATCCTATTTACACGAACCAAAATGTTCCAGATGCTTGCACGGCTGAATCAGCTGTGGTTGACACAGCCACCGATGGCTCATGTGGACTCCACCAGACTTGACATCCATTGTATAGATTGAATAATCTCCAGTAGAGAATATGAAGAGATGAAACGCACCCAGGCTTTTCACGTTGATTAAACTGGAAAGCAATGATTGAGGGTTCATTCGCCACTTGAACCTTTGATGTAACGGACGGTCACTGGTTGCTAAATCATCTGCACGGTTACATAAGCAAGCAGATTTGGACATGTTGGAAGTTTGTGGGCTGGACAGTGCAAACGAGAGGGATGATGCTGCTGAATGATGGCGATGATGATGATGATGGTGTGTAGGAGGAGGATGTGATGACGGTGGTCACCACTGGCTGGGTATGCCGAGCTGAGGAAAGATGCACAGGAGTCATTAGGAGGGAGGTGACAGAGCAGAGGTAACACACAGTCCACAGCCGCTTGGTTCTCCACAGCAGAGTTTCTGGACTTCAGTGGATGCAGCAAGTCTAATTTGTTACAGTACAACTGCAATGACACTGCCGAGTTCTTGTTGTGTTTGTAATGACGAAGCAGAGCGTTTTTCAGACTGATCATTATGTATATTAACTATTATAATGTCGACACAGCTCTGTGTGAAGATTTGAAGCAACAGGTCTTATATGTGCTGTTTTGCCTTTTAAACTGCTTTAAGCTTTGAATTGCACGTTTTAAACCCAGCAGGAAATAACCCTAATAAATTATTTGACTTTTCCCACCACAATGTTGATTTTTGGCAGCAAGAGAAAGAGTTTGGGAAACAAAAAATATTTGTTTAAGGAAATACTGTAGCCATGCTTAAATATTAAGTATTGTTGGTCCCTTAAAATGCATTAAAAATGTGACAGTTTAAAGCCAGTGACCCATTTTTTTATTCTGATATCTTTAATGTTTATGACAAGAACAACAAAATAGCCACTAAAGTTAAAGTTTTGATTTTATTTTTAAGAAAAATGTTGTTGATCATCTCACAGCACCTCAGATTTACCATGCAAACTCATAACAAGTATCCCAACCCCAACTTTTCTTTCATCAAAATTATTAAAGGACACGCATGTTGAGAAATAAAACAAAAATAAGCTTTTACTTGCATGACAGCTGTCAGGACTCTTTGGACGGTGAACGTATTGTAGCTGCCAGTTGGCAGCGCCGTCAGATGAGGAAATCTTTTGCTCTGACAGCTTCCAGTGGCCCGGGCCTTCACTGACTACATGAGCTGATTGTGCGGCAGGAATGTCGTGCAAGCCGTCTTAGTCAACCCCTCTAAACTATCATGCTGAGTGTTTACTGCCAGAGTCCAAAAAAAACAGCTATTAAATGTGGGTGAGACAAAAGTCTTGGCAGCATAGCTCCCAAAGCTCTCCGCGATCTCCATGGTATGGTGGATGTTTTCCCGAAGCAGTGGCATTTAAAAGCCGCTGCCGGTGGCATCCCATTCACACTGGATTTGCTGTTTCAGACATACAGTAGCTTTGTAGTGTTAAAAAAAAAAGAAGCTGAATATCGGATAATTTCTTTGCACTGAAGCAGCAAACGGAGGATTATTTTTGTTCTGCTTTTCATCTAGAAGTTGTCGTCTGGCACTTTGCTGGGATCATATGTGTTGAAGTGATGCTTCTGTGAGGGATTCATCCTGTAAACAATGCTGGCGACCTGGTTCTCATGAATGTAACCCTTCATAAATCACAGAGGCCCGGTGGGCTCCTGCGGCCGGCTCCTTATCGATTCCCCCGTTACGTTCCCTGTCCTGCCGTGACTCGGCACAGCTTTCGAGTATTTATTAAGGGTTATGATCACCAATTTCAAGTTCTTGCAGCGTCTTTTACAGTCCTTTTAGATGCATTCAAGTTGACTCTCTATTGTGTTTCAGCTCAAATTAAAATCAGCAAGCATGTATATATTACCCCAGGCTGAAGTTATCACGTTACACAAAAGCACAATGATGTACATATGCAGCGCTCCGCCCCGGTTCTGGATTCAGTTTCGGTGATGTGAAACCTTTGGAGGTTAAATTTTCAACTCATACATTATGAAGGCTCATATCCCCCCACCCCCCTTTTCCAGTTTAGTTTTAGGTCACGAAGGTGCCTGATTGGACCCGTCATGGTGCGACCGTGTTCGGGAGCAGCACCTGGGCAACTTTGTCCTCGTGTAGTGATTGGCACTCTTGAGCTGCAGTGCTTTATGGAGGGATAGTGGAAAGAGGCTGTGCGGTTTCTAAGGGTGCTCCATGTTTATGTGAGCTAAACAAACTGTCAGTGTCACAACCTTCCTGATTTATTGTGTGGGAAGGGGCTGGTAGCATACAAAATAGAGGAAACGGCCCCTGTGATGCTCTGCGTGTTTGTCTGTTTATCTTCCAAAGGTGAACCAACCTGCAGCACTGAATAGTCCTGCAAATGAGTATTAAATGAGTTCTGGTTTTCTTATTTTTGGGGAGGATTTGACCCAAAAAAAAGTTTATAAAATGTGGTTTCAAGTGTAGAGATTTTTGGTTTAAAAAAAAAAAAAAGCTCCCTTTCAAACCAGTTTACACTGCTCTGGATCTGTCCTCCATGCACCCTGTTTTTTCTGCTGCTGCGAGCAAATGTCTGCAGCAGACATTTCTGTTGGATCCCCAATTAGCTAACCTACTCTACTGTGAAAATATGACTATCATTATTGTCGAGCTCGGGCTGCCCTAAGCTATGCCAAAAAACCTATCCATATTATCGCCGTTAATTGGTTTCCAAAGTTAATAAAAATCTCAAATTGCTTGGTTCCCCTTTGAAAAACATAGTATATTATTGTGGGTATTCTTTATAATGGCCATTATCACTACTCATAGCGTGACCATAACACATTTCTTGGAGCGGGTTGGTAATTTGGTTTTAAATACATTGTCATTGCACTCATTGCAAAACATCAGTTTCAGTTGGACTTAAGTTAATGTAGCACTTTTTTTCCTTGTCAGTGTTACTGATGCAGTTATTTTAATCAATCCAGCTATTCTGTGTAAAGAGGCTGCATAATAATAATAACGCCTTACAATTCAGTAGGTATATACACATTAAAAACATGAGCCAAAGCATATTTTCTTCCATTTTACATGCATAATCGCCATAGTGATTGTATGTCGTGGTCAGAATGCTACTAAAATGCAGGTGAACGACACTCCATAATGTACCTGAATGCCTCCTGCATGTCCAGAAGACTGAACATTGATGTATTACACAGAACTGGATAGCAGACTCAAGTCTGGCACCCACACACTGTAATAAAAAATCATCTCACCTGGCGTGTAAGCCCCAAAAAAGTTTGGTGACTTCCGCATTTGCGATTGCCAAAAAGTTTACTTTGAAGGCAACGTGGACGTTTTTTACAAATATGACGGCTTCATGATAACGACGGTCTGTGAGTGACCACTGGGAAAAAAAATATTCGAACCAAGGCTGAGTGGTGACGCTGCATCAAATGCTGCATTCAAATGGGGGTCATGTATACAATGTACACGAGAAGAGTTCATATGAACGCCCTCCTCTTGTCATATAATGTGTTTGCTGACATTTACAGAAATGGCAGAGACTATAGAAGTTGCATTTTTGTTGGATGTTAAGCTAATATATTGTAATTTTAGTCAAATTTTTCATTATATCTTAAATAATGCGTCCTAGGAAAATGTTATCGTTGATCTTTTCCCTCTGTCATTATGTCTCTGCATTTCCTGCATTACGTTATCCTCTGCTAGCTTGCTATAATCGTTATCCCTTGTAGCTTCTAGACGCCTTCCATGTTTCTGTTGCGTCGCAGCGGTGTTCTCACGACCAAGCCGCCAAGCATACCGTGAGCACTACTTTCCACGTTGTAGCCACGAGCTCGCGAGTTCTGTTTGAACGCAGCGAAACTCTCAAAGCGCATCCACTTGGTTTGCACCTGTAGACAACCAGCCAGCAACCTGCTACACAACACAAGAGCTACAGTCTTTGAGTAACCCATGTTACGCGATCATGTCTTGTTCTGCAACTTAGCTTGTCGAACCAGAATCCAAAAAGACATCCCCTGAGGAAAAAGTGCTCTGCCAACATCGGTTTGCAGGCCAGTTAGCTCGTGAGCTGATCTGCTGCTACATAATAAACAGCTCACCTGCAAATGTCACCGTGGTCCGTTTCGATACTTGTCAACTCTTCAACACTAGCGACTGTCTTTTGTTGCCTTGTAATCGCCACTGATCTCTTTACCCTTTCTGTGTCTTTGCTTTCTGTAGTTAAGTCTTTGGTTGCCTGTCGATCCTCAACCTGCCTGCTGCTGCTAATCAGAGCAATGAGACACAAAAAAAGGAACAATTTCTTCCTTTTTATTGATAAAACAAATAGTTAATAATGTATTTAAAATCACTTTGACATTATTTTTGACAGCAAAAAGGGATGACTGTCAAATGAACTTTAAATGGGCCTTTATATCACTTTATTTTTCCTAATAGTAGTAATTATTATTTGTATTTGTTTATCTTTAGAATAAACTTTTAAGGCCTTTATTCATATTAATATTCTCCCAATATAAGCCAGTCTCCTCTGGCTATGTAAAGGCTTGCTGCTGTGAGTAGTAGTACATATAAATAATTGATTAGCTGACTGACAAGATGATTAATAGGCAACTATCTTGATAATTGATTGATGGCTTAAGTACATTTTAATGTAAAAATACCTCAAATTGTCTCGTTACTGCAATTGCTTTTTCTTGATCTTAATGTTCTCGACTGCTTCAAAATAAACCAATTAAAAACATCACAGAGGCCTTTTAGGACATTTTTTTTTTTTTTTTTTTTTTTTACATTTACAAACATTAAATTAAATTGTTAATGGAGAATCAGCAGATGAATAAATAATGAAAACAATTCCTACTTGTAGCTCCATTGTTGTTGCTTATGTTGATCGTTCAGATAGAAATTTTCCACAAATCCTAATATCGCAGAGGTTTTTACATCTCCGTATATCGTAGCTCCCACATGTGAGCCGTCAAATGTTTTTGTTACACAAACCCGAGGCATACAGAGCAACTTGAACCTGTTAGTAACGACGTGAATAGCACTCTTGGAGGTCAAGTCCAGGGCTCGCAGCAGGCACATGAAGGGTATTCCTGAGCTTCCTTGGGGACGTTGAATTTGACTGAGTTATTTTTATCGTGGCACTACCCACAGGGAACCACTCGCACTCGTCCCTGAAGGCTCCTGGGTTCACTGTTTACATAGTCAGACTCCAATAAATTGCTAAAAAGAGTTGTAAGTGTTCTGCCAGAAGAATAAATAAATAATGCATCAGTGACATCATTTTAGTTGGTAGTTATAGCTGTCTAACGACCTTACTGCTCGTCCATGTTCACTGGGATCAGTGTCCGGAGCAAAGTGTGTCATACCTTACCTTGGAAATTCGAGAATTGAGTGAGATATGGAGCTGCGGAAATGTTTGGATGGAGAGAATGACACTGAACACAGGGAGCATTAGGGAATGGTGCTTGATTGGCTTGCGGAGACAACCCAAAGGGTGTCTTTTCGGGTTTATAATGTAGCTGATAACTGAGCTAATTAAAATCCACAGATTTAAAGAGCCATTTTCATGCTCCCAAAAGAATTATCGAAGAATGTGTCAACGCCTTTTGTTTAATCTCAGGGCAGTTTTTGCCCTGAAAATCCCCGCCGCCATCCCCCCTCACTCTCCTCTTCTCTGGCTGCATGCCACTTTAATGACCGCTAATCACTGCAACAAACACAGTCGTAAAACTTAATTCTCTGCAGAGCAACAGCTTGTTAGGATGCAGAAATTTCCCACAGAAAGTGGAGGGAAAAAAAAAAAAAATCCTGCAAAGGCAGCTTAGGCTATTGTGTAAAGCTGTCAAGCTGTCAGTGCACCTAAAGCACTTGACAAAGGAAATCTAGTGACCTGTGAAAATGTGGTTCTGTGTAGTGGAAAGAATCGGTGGAATTAGCCACACATTCCCACCAGACTGTACTGCATGCCCCAGGTTAAGCAGCGAGCACATGCTCAGCAGGTTAGTCTATTTTAAACGCAGCCCGCTAGTAGCCCTGTGCACATCAAAACATTTACATTAGCACCAAGGAGAATTACTAACCCCGCTATGCAGGTGCAGTGCACGATGGAGCCCGGCTTATTTTTAACTGGTGTATTTTTGTCAAGGTATTTGTCCTATTTTTTCCTTTACGTAGACCAGAGGCCGCTGGAATAAGATCCTTCTTCTACGGCGAGACCCCTAGTACTCAAGGCCCCCTTTAAATGTAACCGAAGGTAAACGTGGTGTTTGTCGTGCTTTGTTGTCAAGTTTGATTGACAAGGGCTCGATATTAAAGCCAATGCTATTGCATGCAACAACTACAGTCTGTTGTCACACTGCAGCGTGTTCATGTATGTTCACTATTTTAATAACTAACGTTTTACTTCTCACTTATTTATTTAATTGCTTAAGAAAAAGTCACTTTTGGGCCGATGGAACTTTTTCATTGTTTTAATATCTGTTTGAGGAAGTACCCCCGTTTTTTGTTTGCGGGGCAGGAACTGAAGACGATTGTACGTCGGTTGTTGATCAGTTGAACACATGAGCCAGTGCGCCACCAACAACGGTCGGGTGCAAAGCCCTAAAAAAATGGAACCAAACACGAGCAAACGGACTGTTGTTGTTGTATGTCGCAACGAAGTTCATGGGTAGTTCGTCTCAGGGAGTCCCCAGAACTGTTTGGTCAGAAAGCACCGCCAGGCAAACTGTAGTTTTGGACGGTTTATCCAAGATCATGTTAGATTGTGAGTTTTAGAGGTGCTAATCAGTGGATTGTTTTATCAGGCAGTGGTGAAAGAAGAATTCAGGTCTTTGGCTTGGGTGCTATATCCTTCCACACAAATTGGCAAAGTTATTGTTGCTTCCCCCGCACTCCCAGAGGCTGCGACCTCGGCAAGGAGTCGTTTAAACGATGGGATCGCCAGTCGATGTGGTTCACCTGGGCCTTCCAGGCTATAAAAGCACGACCTCTCACTGTCTCTCACCAGTCGTCCTGCATCAGACGACTTTTTCGAACACCTCTACAGCTCCCAACAACGCATCCACTCACTCATCGCATCGCTGTTTTTTCTGTGTCTGTGTCTGTTTTGCTTGACTCGTGCACGAAGACTCCCGTGCACGTGTACATGCATGTTGGTGACACAGTCCTGCCAATTGTGCCACACTCTTTTTTTCACTGATCTGCAGATGGTAGTAATGCACGAACGCAGCAAAAAAAGCAATGGAACAATATGCCGGTAAAGGCAGGATAAACAAGACCGCTCTTTTATAAACATACATATAAACAATACAGGATTAAAAGTGAAAAAAAAGAGATTGGCTTTGTTGTGTTTCATGAGGAAGGAAGGGGATTCACTGGGTTTAATAAACCTCAGGGAGATGCCATATGTTTTTAGTGAGTAACAGTGACAATAGAACTTTGTTTACAAAAATGTTCCACAGGATACCTCTGAGTAACCCTAACTACAGCTGTTGGAAATATATTTCCTTCTGAAATGTAGTGAAGTAGAAGTACCTCAAAATTGTACTGAAGACCAGCCCTGGCCTTTAGTTCCAGTCTTAATGCTAAGCTAAGCTAACTAGCAGTTAGCTCCAGCCACATTTTTATGTAT
Source organism: Brachyistius frenatus (assembly GCF_029030835.1). NCBI lineage: Eukaryota > Metazoa > Chordata > Actinopteri > Embiotocidae > Brachyistius > Brachyistius frenatus. The sequence goes on from NW_027210627.1 coordinate 2,006,220, forward strand.
AATTGGGGTCAATTGTCATTTAATTTGACGAAAAAGCAAATAAGTGCATTTTCTGAAATTTCTAACTTTTCCTTTAGAAAGAAAAATCTGTTATTTGGTTAAAGGCTGAGAGAATGAAGAAAAACAGGGAGTTTATATTGACAGGGGCTCCTTTCTTATCATCATTTTGGATGGTGTAACAGTGACGCTGTGGCAGGTGGGGATTGATTCCAGTTTTTTGGACATGTCTCGTGTTAAGCAGTTGTCCCGACACAATAACATCGCTATCAGTGAGCCGTGACCGGTGTCTGCTGTTTGATGATGCTGTTGTGTTTGGCAGTTTTTCAGAATGTTTTTCCACTCACCACATGAAATAGCTCTGGACTGTGACTCATACACCTGCTGTGGAGTTTCAGACAGTGAATAGATAATAAGGCCGTGAAACCACATCCTGTAGGGACGTGCGTGGAACTTTTACCTCATGTTCAACAGGTGTGCAGAAGAGCACCCGTGTTTTGTTGCCCTAATTGCTACCAAACTTGTAAAAAAATATTTCAATCTTGACTTGGCTAAATTTTAATCAGTGAAATGTGAGAGACTTTATGAAAGGTTGGTTGAAACATATCCATTCAAATATGTCAACATGGTACCTCTTATTTGTAGTTCTATTTTTATATCAACAATTGGTATATTTTTTTTTATCATTGTTTTTGATGTTCTGGCTCACAAATTCTCTCATTAGGTTCCTCCGCAGCACAGACAGTGTAAAAAAAAATGTGTTTAAATGAAATACTTTTTTTCTTAGAGGTTAGTTACATTGGAGTTAAGAGTTTTCTGAACTACACACAAATCACAAACATGTTAATGTTGCTCCGTGTCTACTGGATGTGGAAACGTTGTTGCTCACACGTTAATCCCTTCACCTCAATAACAGGATCATATTTCCATCTTGTTTTGGCCCAAGAGGCCAATAAGAACTAATTAAGGCAACTATATTTCTACAAAGTCGATGCACACGAATTAAAGGTCGCACCATTTTTAGATGAGTGTCCAAACAACGAAGAAAAATGCTGTCGTATTCATGATCCGAATGATTGGTTAAGACTGGTTGAAGACTGCAGATACTGTTTGAAAAATAAATCTCGCATCAGTAATTGGGGTTTGGTTTATCAGTTAACAACAACTCCATCGTAATCTCTATATGTCCACACACCAGCCCACCTCGACACATTTACCCTCTCCACTGCTATAAAAAAAGGACATGCTATGTTCTGTTTAGCCACTGAACATTGGCATTGGATGAAGATTGTGTGCGACACCATCTTTCAATATTCATAATTCCTCGGGATACTTGGCTGCGTCATCTCTCCTTTGACCGAACAGCCTCAAGGGCTCGGAGGACTATAGACTCTAGCTTCATAACAGCTGACACCACCCAACAATATTTAGCACCAGCATGAGCTTCTCCCGTCTTATTTTTCCCATGAGCATATGTACATTAGTTTGAAAATGCCGGCTTTTCCTCTTTTCAGCACCACAGGTGTAAATGGATCCATGTGCCTGCCCCGAGGACGCTGGCATGCTGACGAGGGCGTGAATGCAATGGCATGAATACTTTGGTATCTCGGTGTTGCTTTCTGCTTTGAAAACTGCGACAACACGACCTCCCTGTTGCCCCGTGCATCGGTCGGAGCGGTACTCGAGGAGGTCTTTTCATGCAACAAAGACCCGACTCCTCCTTCACATCTGTGTCGGGACCGCTATTGTTATTCCCAACATCTGGTGGTGATGCCCTTTGCAGCTCGGAGATCGTTTCTCATCTCCTGCCCTCGGTAACGTGAGGGGCTGCGATGGTAAACACTAATTCAGGCCTTTTCTCTTCTCACGGGAGAGATCTGGATGTATAGCTGACCCCGAGGGAAGGTCCACCAGCTATATTTGGCCTTGTTGATTGAGAGAGGAAGCTCTCAGAGGAACCCTGTTTTGACAGCGTTGTTTTCACATGACCAGCATCTCTTGCAGACAGACAGATGTAGGTTTTTACGTGGGTTTCCTCTCTTTTTCGTCGACTCTTTTCTATCCACACTGTTCAATCATTAGCTGTCATTGTTCCTACAAAATGACAGAAAACAGCAGGAGACGAAGCGGGCTTGTCAGAATCCATTATAATTTGTTTTTTTCTTATACATGTCAAATAAATTAGATGAGGTAAAGGTTAGCTTTGCCCCTAAATAGTCGGAAAAAACCATCGTTCATTAATAGAATTAATAGAGAATTTTTCGATTTTTAGCAGCCCTAGTACGGGTAAATTATTTATCAGAAAATAATGCTGTGTTCAAATGGAATTTCGTAAGCTCATGGTTACAACATGGGAGGTCATGTGCACCGTGGGCAATGGTAAAATGGACGGCGTCTAGAAGCCAGAGGCTCGCAAGCTAACAGGGGCGTAACATAATGCAGGAAATGCAAAGACACAGAGTGAAAAGATGAGGCCATTGGGAAGGTCAACATTTCCCTCAGACAGGCTGTTATCTAACTTATGAAGGAAAACTCTACATTACAACATATTAGCTCAGCATCCAAGGAAACATGAACTTCCATGGCCTCTGACATTTCCGTAAATGTCAGCAAACACAAATTTTCTAACGAGTTGTGACGTGAGGCTGAAAGAAAATTTGTATTCCGATGTCGTGAATACCACGAGGGGGCCGTTCATATGGACTCCTCTCCTGTACAAGGTAAATATGACCCCATTTGTAACGCAGCATAAGTAAATGTGTAAGAAAGTACAGTATAGAAAAAAAAAAATGAAAACATAAAAAGCCAAACACCACAAGGCACATGGAAGTTAACATGCAGCAGCCGCTATCACCATCAAAGAGAGGTCGTGAATAATGTTTAACTATCTGCACCGTTGTGATTTAACAGCAAACACATGTATGCACAGAAGGGCTCAGCTGGATGAGCAGTATTGTCTTGCTCATTAGTTTGTGGTGATGTTCTGTGCAGACACCTGCACCGCTCATGTTGTTGCCAACAAACACGTTTGATGTTAAGGTAACATAAGCCTCACTGATAAAGACACATGCCGCATGGACAGCAAAACAGGGCTCGTCAGCGTTCAAGTGAACACATCATGATACAGAGTGTCCTGAGAGAGAGGATTGCTCTCAGTATGAGCACATTTAATCTCGTATTTATCACAATCTGTCTTTTGCGTTTCCGGCGTTAAAGGCTGACAATACAGTGAAATTTAAAACTAACAGATTCATATCCGTGTGACGTAATGCAGTTAATACGCGTAGGACATGTTGAAATATCTTCGTGGGAGCTCATTGTGATAATGTGGAGTATTTTTTTTTACATCACCACATTTTGTCCAGCTGATCAAATTATTGTTGTTCTTCTTATAAAGTCTTTCTGAGTTTTAAGTTGAACTAAAAACTAAAAAAAAAAACTAAAAAAAAAAAGTGTCATCCTCCATTCATTCACCTGATGTAGACCTCAGGTACTGGACAGTTTCCCAACTGCTGAACAATGAAGTCTTCGGATTAGCACTAGCTTTTATGGCCCAACTGATTTTTGATTTTTACTGATACTTTTGGACTAATACTGATCTTGATATTCAGAAGTTTAAAAAAAAAAAAAAAACGGGTCAATAGTGTGTGTTTTTTATGCTTTAATCACAGACAACGTACACAGGTTACAAATGGAACATGAGACTTTGCAGTTGAAGAATCAACTTGTCAGTGCTTACTGACGTAAAAACTATATAATGATGACATTGTTGTCTTTGTTATTTAATTGGCTTATTGGTTTGTTGGCGTTTTTGTTGCCTCGGTTTCCTCTCACACGACATACATCAATACCTTTGTAGAGTATCTGCAGGTTTTTGAAGGTCAAGGTCTAGTATTTTTTTTTATTCAAATTTGAACATGGGAGGAAGGGACATTAAACGTGCTCTTTCACGGTCACGGTTATGTCTCCGTCTGCAATGCTTCTGTGTTCCACCCTCAGCACAGTTTCACACCCCATTGGAAGGGTTTTCAGAAGCAAAGCACTTTGTCTGCCCGATTTAACTGACTTCTTGATTTTGTCATTTTTCCTTTATAGTTTTTTGTGCTGCTAACGTGTGAAAACCTTCATCCTTATAATTATTTTGCATCTATATTTCATCCACGGTGCCTATTAGCAGGAATACAACACATTGTTTCTCCTACTTGAAAGACCTGGATGATAGACTAGGCGCGTATTTTTAGCGGGCAGACGCCTCTGGGACGCTTTTAAAATGTTCTGCAGTGCGTCTGGAGGAATCGCAAGCATTGTTGAGAATGGCAGCGATCGGTTACATTAGAATCCAGCCTTCACCATAATGCAAGCTTGTCACTCCGTCAAGGCCGCGTCTTTGCAAACCAACAGTTTAGCAACGTAGTTAGGAATTATGCTGAACAGGCTTCGATATGAATTCAAACAAACACCTATTCGTTCAAATTTGATTATTTGGAAAATGTAATTCCTGCTTAATTTTGCTCTCTTCTTACACCTTCAATCGAGTTACGAATAGTCTCAGAGGTGCATTCTGCTTTGGAAATATAATTTCCTATATGGTCTATTTATATGCTTATATAAATGTGTGCTTGGAACATGACCCTGCACCAAATGCTCCGTGACTCCCACCGTCCATTGAAAGGATGGCTGATGATCTGACAGTTGAAATCAGATCCAGAAGCAATGACCGTGATACTTCCCTTCCTCATCTCTTGTTTGGACTGCGAGCGCAAGACTCTCAAGATCGCTGCATCCCAGCGACCAGTTTCGTGTTCGTCTCTCAAAGACTGATAACAGAGTCGAGCAAACATTGCAGTGAGACGGCAGTACGTTGTTTGTTTACCTTCCCAGCAGATGTGCCGGTATTAATTTTACGGCGTAGAGTATCATCTGAGATTGTCTTTTAGTACTTTGGTTAAAAAAAAAAAAAAAAAAGGATCAATGTGCTTCATATTTGGACAAAAAAAAAAATGTCAAAGGTTTTTTTTCTCTTGTTTAATTGCCATTATACTCCAGCTGGACTGCAGGTTGTAGAACTAGTGTAATGTTTTCTTGAAGAATCTTTTATTTGTCACTCACAGCACATGTGTACTCCAATACGTCTCGTTGTGAATGTTGAGGCGAAAACCTCACAGCATAAACGGCAAAAACAGACGCACAATGCAAAACCGGCAGTCCACGCATTGATCGCCCGTGCTTCTGCGAGCAAAGCATCCATCAATTCATCTCGCGTTAAGCACGTATCCTGCTATAGAACGAGGGAGTAATGACGTTATGGGCCCCTCACCAGCCTAATGGACATCCGAATGCCACTGGGCGGAACTTGGCGTGTGGGGCGCCAAACATCCTGTGAGTGCAAAAGGATGTTTATAGTGCAGCACAACATCTCTGCAGGGAAGGTGGGAATTGATAAGTACAGGCTGGGCTCTGGCACCGGGTGGGAAGACAGCAGATGTTATGCATGGGCTTTTTTTTTTCCGGGTAACTTTTCTGCACGCTGCCAGATGTAATAGGTGATGTCAGCTCTTGTGCAAAGTGTACGTGACTAACCGCTTGAGCGAAACACTCCGAGGTACTACAGATAATAGTGGACCACCCACAGTTTGCGCTGGTCTACGTTTGGATTAAGTTGACCAAAACATATCAATAATCGAGTGTTGATCCTCTGTGGAGGTTGTTCTCTTTGCTTTGAGCTGCAATTAGCAAAACAAATATTTTCTATTAGTTCTTTTCAAGGCCTTTTGTGGACCAATTTATCTCTTCTTTGTGTCATTTTATTTCCGGTTGTTTAGTGGCAGAAGAAACAAAATCCTAATGAAATTATGATAACCTTTAGGGTGTTTGGTTGCAAAAAACTGAGGAAACGATAACAATTTAAACGATGAACAATTTGAGATATCCAAATAGTTTTAGACTTCAGGCAGGAAAAGGCAGCGGAAGTTAATCACTCTCAGAATTTCCAGATTTGACCTTCAGGAAGCTGCGAACAGTTTATATCAAGAGATAACTTCTCATAGGTCGTGTATTTTCGTAGCAACTACAGCTAACTTGACTTAACACTGTCTACATATTTCTGATGACCATTTTCTGTCATGTAAACAGACATGTCTGACTCCTGTTTCCTGAGGAGAAATGTGGTCCAGGTGGTGGCAAAGGCAGGATGTCTGCAGATTCTGAGAAAAAAACCACAACAGATATCCATACCAAAGTAACTGAAAACAGCTTCAGGAGCTCCAAAAGGCCTCCGGCTCCATAGAGTCCCACTCAACCGGTCTCATCAAATTCTAAGTCAATCTTTTTTATTTTTTGTTTTGCTGGCTAAAGTCACAGTTTTTTATATGAAAATAATCCGTCATTAATTTGAAAATAAGCCTCAAAAGCTGTGTTTTGGGGGGCGTGCGTATTTGATTGACAGGCCTGTGGTACAGTCAGGTTACGGCTATGGGTGGGCGGGACGTAGTATCGTCGGGTTTCCAGTCAGATGGAGTGAGAACTACCGCTCGCTCAGTCAGCTCGTCCAAATATGGTCAATTCTCGCTCAGAACTAGCAAGATGGCGCCGGACAAAATCCAAAAATCGAGGCTTCATGACGTTCACAAACCAACGGGTGACGTCACTGTTGGTTGCCGCAGGGCAACAACATAATTGTCGTTCGCCACCGTCCATCCTCACCAGATTTGACTTCCTGCGACTTCTTTTTGTTCCTCAAAAATTTGACCTAAACTTTTACGTGTGCGCTCTGCTCAAGTTTTAAGTCCACGGTTTAGGAACAGTCTACAAACTTTTTTAATTCCCCTCATTTTTGCAATTGTTAATTGTTTTATAAAACAGTTGTATTGATATTTTTATATGGCAAACTGTAATGATGTGAACTGGTTTTGGAGTTCTTTTGCCACTTTAGACAACTTTTTAAATCAGCTTCAAGCTAATGGAAGAAACATTGTGGATGAAGTGCAGTATGTTCGAGGTTAGACTGGGACATCACACCGCTTCCTGCGTCGGGACTAATTATTGCCATTCAGCATAAAATGCTGTCATACGTTAGTTGCATACTTTCTAAAAGAGTCGGTTTGGGACTTTTAAAATTAAAACTTTACTCTCACAGTCTCATTTGGTTTGAATAAGGACTGGCTATTTGATGTGTGGTTTCGGAGATAATTGAAAACGATCTACGGTATTTAAGACCGAGCGCTCTTTATCCTTCATGGCATTCATTACCCAACATTTGATCATTCAAGAAGAGCCGGTCTGGAGTTCATTGTGAGCCGTTCAATATCTATCCTGAGTCCACCATGCATCTAGAGTACATCTGTTTTTTTGTTGTTGTTGTTGTTGTTGTTTCCGTCATGAACAAGGTTTTTATGGTGAAACTGAACAAAATGTAACTTCCCACCACGACAAATGGATTCCATTTAGATGAGAGGGGTGGGGAGTTTTTGTTTTTTTACCCTCTACCACCTTCAGGATCAGTTACATGTATGACCAGTTGAAACAAACGCAGGCCCAAGAAAATTAAATGAGAAACAAATCAAAATGACTCTTAACCATAAGCAAGAATGAAGCAACTATTGGGAAAGCAGTCTTTGACGTCTGTGTTGCCATCTGACGAGATATATCCTCTGTATCACTGCTAATGTATGAATAACAGCCCCTGCCAAGAAACAGCTGGGGAACTTGGCAAAGTAGAGCGCTGTGTGTCTATCTGTGTGTGTGGGTGTGGGGGGGTGAGGGGGGTGCACGTACTCGCACATGTGCATTTTTGTGTGTTTGCATGCATGTGTGACAGAGCAGCTGATCTTTTCTTGGCTGTTTCTAATTTGCACATCACTATAATGTTTTACAATCCCACTTTCAGTAACCTCTCCTCCTCCCTCCCCTGTCTCACCCCCTCCCCTCCCCTCCCCGACATTATGCTGCTTTAACTCTGAGCAGACTTGAGGAGCCACTGAGACACTTCCTGTGGTGACGGAGCTGCACTGAGACCTGCGAGAATTAACTGGGTCACATCCTTCTCTAATGTACCGACCCCTGCTTCGCCCCCTCATTTATTTTTCAGTGTGTTCGAAGACTGCAAAATTTCCGTCAGCGTTTGTTTTGGTATCTAAACAATGAATTTTTAGGCCTTTGGTTCAGTTGAAGCTGTACAAAGTTGAACCATTTGCATAATTTGTACCAACTGTAGACTGTATATAAAAGCGGACATAGCTTCTGGGCTAACAAAGTTAGGAAGATGCGGAAGGGCTTTAAGCTGCAATACCACTGAGTGCCACTAGAGATGGAGTCCGATCCCTTGCTTGCTGACGCCTCCCCCAGCAACATGGTCACTTCTGGCTCCGAACCGCAGGGCCAAAATCCAAACTTGAGGCTTCATGACGTCGGTTCTAACAGCAATGGGTGACGTCACTGCTGGTTGCTGCTTGGTACCAACACCCATTTGTGCAGTGATGCATCGATCGATCCCACTCCGAACACTCCCTGTAAATAGTGTTCTGCGAGTGCGTCAAAAGGCCATCTGTGACTTGGGCTGGATCTCCTCCATGTCATGTTGGAGAGCCCACTTGCCATAGCACCACAGCTCAGGTCATTTGCACAGAATTTTTTTTTTTTTTTTTTTTTCCCCTCAGACGCCTCAGAACATCACAGTAGAACTTGGTGTTGACAATTTGGCCCCGGGGGGGAAATGCACGGTGCAAAACCCCAAAAGCGTCAAAGAAAAGCCTTAGCTACCGACACGACATCCTCAGTCTTGGACAGTGACGTTCTGGCCGTCTTGAAACGCAACTGCCGCTTAAAACACCTCGCCCGGCTCATTGCTTCATTGCCGTAGGCTTTTTAAAGCATTACAAGGGTCCCCGTTGCTGACCTGAAATACAGGAAGGTTGCACTGGCAGTTACAAGGGGACCGGATTTATTAGCCTCACTGGATCATAGAAATAGACCCCGCTTAACTATTTGTGATTCTTTTTTTTTTTTTTTTAATAAATAATAATTATAATGCTTTTCCATTTTCCATCCAAAGTTATCCACCTGCTCCTCTGTTGCTTCACTCAATGAAACTTTAAACATAAGAGCAAATAGTCACGGTATTTAACTGTTGGAAATATGCAGTGACGATTTAGGTTATCTTATCTTAAATTGGGTGTTTCTTCCTCAGCAGGTTTTCTGCACACGCCTTTTAAATTCCAGAGTTCTGATCACATCGAGAGATGCAAACAGCCAAATCATCTTTCTGACATTTGATTCACGCAGTTTACGGAACAAAAACAACTCTTCATGATGATCTCGTCATAAACATATTTACTCCGGTTTGTTTTCCAACTACCTGTGCAGTGCCGGCAAATGTCACGACTACATCACATCACAAAGCATACATCAACTCAACAGTATAGTGTTCACGTTGTACTTCTATACTGTTTCACGATTGATTGTTCATTATTGATTGGGGAGAAGAACACTAGTTGAACTGCAGTTTTCTTCGCAGCTCTTTTTGCATTTTCTATCGGCAGATTCGTATTCTGAGCCGTCACGAGCGGTAAAATCCATCAATTTATCATCAGTGATAGAACATTTTTATTTGTGTTTATAGTTAAATGCATTGTGAATACTCACCTTTATTTTACTATTCTCCCGCTGCAGTGTTCGTTCCATTCCACCAAATTTAATTAGACCTCCGATGTGGCACATAAAAGTGATGACCTAGTTCCTTTGGGGTATGAAGGACGTTATTAAATTTCAGTTCTGAATGAGATGTAATCCACCCCGGCATGCCATATACCCCGCATGCATCTCATCCTGGTTTCAGGTTCTCCCTCCGTCTCTGCCATCCTCCTGCTTATTGCATCGTTTCACACTGAAACACATTGCTGCCACAAGAATCTAGACTAGTTTGTGTCCGGTATTATCACAATGCTAACAACCTGGTTCTGGTTTGGCTGCCAGTATGGAACTCTTGGTTGATGCTGTGATGTTTTTATGGCACAAATAACAAAAAAAACACACAAAAAAAGCCATAAATGAATTGGTCGCTACAGCTGTGGAACAGTTTCAGACCCGTGACTCTTTAACAGTCGAACATGCTTAAACGGTCTGAAGCTATCCGAGCATTAGTAAAGCCAAAAGTAAATTTGCACAACCTGAAGGGATGTGTCTGTTTTAATTTGGTCTCATCTGGTATGCAGCGGCCTTAACGTGAAATCCCACCTGCCCGCAGCTTTGCTCAAGACAACCTTGTAGGATTTTCTGCTTTGATGAGACGTGAGCGTCAACTTTAAAAGTGAAATTAACACAAACCACTAACAGATTTACAGCTGCTGTCACGGTGGAGAGTTTATGAAGGAGCTGTAGCTCAGAAAACACATGGCAGTAGTGAGAATGTGATATTTTAGATGAGGTGTGCTGAGGTGCGTTTGACTTTTGTGAGGGAACTGGATCTCACTTGGGTCGTTAGGGTTCTTGTTGGACTGATTCCAGCTGCTTATTTTTTCAGCTGTGCTGGTCTTTGATCACCAAGCGACGATACTCCATCGTGGGAGCATTTAACTTCAAAGTGACTACATGTACAGTGATGGCATGCTATGTTGCTTGTAAATGGGCAGACATTCAACACACGTGGGGTGTTGGGCAGGATTATATGAAGGTATCTTTTATTATGCAAGGCAAAAAAACAAAAATCTTTGATTTGCAAACAAATTTGTTCAGTTTTGCTCACAGAATTCAGAATTCTGCTCAAGAAACTAGACTCTTTATGTCTCACAAAAACTTTTGATTGCAAATTGTTTTTGGTCGCAAGTCAAAAGCTTTTGTTTGCGAAACAAAAAAAAAACTTTGATTGCGAGTCGAGTTGGATTTAACAGCCAAGACCTACGCTGATGAATGAGACAGGAGTTTCTGCTGGTAAGATGATGACACATCAGATTGTGAAAGACATCTTGCCGTCACCAAGGGTTCTTCCGGCCCGAACGCACAACAACCAGCCAAAGTACAGTGTGTTAATGTGTTTTATTCCACACAGCCAATCTCACACCTCCGTTGTGTTCTCCTCTCAGTCAGTCGAGCACGCACCGTCCGCAGCCAGCCAGCCCGCCCGCCCGCTGCTCCGTGTCCTCCGGCGTGAGTCCCCGGTGTCCTGCTGCTTGGGTTTTTAAGAGCAAGAGAGAGTCAATCAGTGATTGATCTCAGCTGGGGCTAATCAAGCCCCGTCCGGGCACCGGTCCCTGAACCACTCCCCCAATCAGTCCTTCCTGCAGCTGAGCCAAACCACACCCCGCCACCGCACAGATCAAGTGAGATATTTTGTATGTTTTTGCAACTCTGGAGCATGTTGGTGACAAAATCCACAGTTAGCAATGGTGATCAAATTAGTTTGTTGTGTTAAATGATTCTGATTTGTTTACTTTGTGGTTCATTTGCTGCTCATTGTTTCCAGTTAAATGATTTTGATCATGTTTGACTTTTATGACTCTGAAACTGTTCATGTAACAATTTCCGAGTGTAAGAAATCAGAACAGGCCAAAAACGGTTAGCAAATGGAAAAATGGCCTCATTTTGGCCATTCACTTCCTTTCGATCTAACATGAGGAATTTTAATCGTTATTTATTAGTTTTTTTGAGACACCCATTAATTCAAAATGTTGCTTCTGTGAGAGCCCCAGTAAATCAAACACAGTTACCTGTCAGTTGGATTGATCTAAAAATCTGTGCACGTTGTTTTGAATGAATCGTTATGTGGCGGCTGTTCAGTCAAGGTTTCAATAATCCTACAGTCACGGCCACACTGATTAAAGCCACTTAGTAAAACATTAATCAACAGTATGAGCGATAAGGAGCTCTGTGAAGTGCACGCAGTGAGTGTATTTTGAATGGTTGAACTTTATTGTTCCTTCTATTTTACATATCTGCAGCTTATCATCAACCAGCTCCGACATGGCTGAGAGGAAGCTGGATGGCTTTGGACAGAGTTGGATGCTGACACTCGTACTGCTGTGGAATCCATCAACGGTAGGACGACCTGCACTTAAACACTCGATACACTCCACTGCATACATGCGTGGGGGGATAACACACAGACTACAGTTTCTAAATTTAACAACACTGCATCTTCTTTTCCATCATGACTTATTTGAACCTCAGGCTTATTTACTGTAGGTCCAATTATGTTGGAGATTTTTTTTTTTTTGGTATCTGCTGCTGGACGCATCTCATTAGCAATGCCTCTGCGTAGATGTCATGTAGCACAAATGGACTTAATGAAACGTTGTCTAGACTCCCTTTTCCAGCATTAAGAAGGATATGATGACTGCTTTACTTAAATGCATGCCCAGCGGGTTGACATACACAGCTACAAGAAGGTTCAGACGGTTCATACTCGTGTTAGGCATTTGCTTGAAAGAAAACAGTTTGTTTTTTCTTTTTTAACCCTGGAAATTTGACAGGAATAGGATAATAAAACACTAAAAATTCGTAATATTTCTTTAGGAATATCAGTCAAGGTGTTCTTATTGATAAAACGTCAATAGAAGTTCTGCTTTTAAGGGTTTTTTTCAGGTAATTTCACTATTTCTCAAATATGATTTAAGATTTTTCTTCAGCTAGAGCAGAGACATTACGTAGAATACAGTCCAAAATACTGTTGTCTCTCAATCTTTGTTCTATAATGCTGATTTTCAACAGATATGTTCTGCTACTTATTCCAGGACCTCCCAGGAATTATATCAATTGGTTATAATAAGTGGCTAAAATGATTTATACCCCTTTTTCTTTCCTTCTTGCAGTTTTTGGTGAAGGCCAGCATGGAGGTGAACGACACGCAGCATCCAACCAACGTCTACCACGACATGGGACTCACCAGGAACAAGATCGTGACGGCGCAGTTTGAGTGCTATCAAAAAATCATGAAGGACAACACCAACATCCGACAAGGTAGCTGCGACGTTTAAAGTTTCTACACCTGGAAGCTGTTTTGATTGCAAAATAAATAAGTTTGAAATACTACTTGAAAAAAATTCTACACGTGTATTCAGTGGTCTGTTAATAAATGTTAAAGGGTCCAAACAGAAAAGAGAAAGTTGTCAGTCTTAATAGGAAAGTTTTTAAAGTGAAATAAAGCCTTTCCCGATATTGCATATATGTAGTGTCTGTTAAAATCACAATGTAAGGAACAAACTGCACCGAAGCGGTCTGCAGAGAGTATTTATTGATTATTAAAAATGACATTGAAATACTGAACATGATTTCTTTCGCATCAACTTTATTGTAAAGAAAGTGTTTTATCAGAAAAAACTGACTACACTAACATCTCCGTGGTTTTAGAGCCCATGTGTAATCGCACGTGGGACGGCTGGCTGTGTTGGGACGACACCAAAGCAGGAATTACACCCGAGCAGCACTGCCCGGACTACTTCCAGGATTTTGATCCTTCAGGTGAGAGATCTGCCGAGCTGGTAAGAGCCAAAAAATGCTGGGTTCAGTTTCAAGTTTGACAAAGCTGAATCAGCAGGTGTGGAGATTTCCTGACTTTTATAGTCTTTGATATTGATGAAATTCTGATCCATAGTTTTCAGACTTTTACTTTAAATTCTGAATGCTGTCCAGGACTCTATAGCGATGACAGTGAAAACTGTGCCTTACAGGCTGCTCGGAGACAACATACAACCCAGTTACAGCAATGAAGCATGAAGGCCTTCTGCTGTTGAGTAAATAGATGTGCATTTATAATGCTTGAGATGTCTAAAAAAGATGGCTATAGCTCCTCTTTATGGCGCAAGCTTTTATGTGCATTTATCAATTGTCCTTCCATGATTGCATTGGTGTTAATGCACCAGTGTTTTTTTAGTCCAAGATTCTGAATCAAAACTTCAGTACAGCACGTCCTTTATCAGGATATGCACTTGTACGATTAGATTCAATCCCTCTAAAATAGCTGTTTTTAGCAGTTTCTTGTATATTAATTTTTTTTTTTTTTTTTTTTTTTCAGAATACAACAATAATTTCTGTTTGCATTTTATTTAAAAAGGCACAGGAACCTTCTACCCGCATATACCCTGCATAAATACCAATAAATATTTGTAAAATTCAGCGCATAAATGGTTTAAAAATTCTGAAATGAATGGTGTAAACATCAGCTTCCTGGATGAAGTGTTTTCTTTTCTTTTTTTTTCCTGCAGAGATGGTCACAAAGATTTGCACTGACAGCGGTCATTGGTTCCTGCATCCTGAGAGCAACCGAACGTGGACCAACTACACCCGCTGCAATGAACACACCAACGAAGGCAGAGTGGTGAGCCAACGCATAAAACTGCATTAATGCATTTAAGAAAATAAAGAACTGAATCATGATCAGCAACAATCTTTTCATAAATGTCTGTGAATTTACTGTGTTTTAACAAAGACAAGAAGACGGTATAGAAGGCCGTTAATGTGCATATAATAAGTGTCATTTTGAATTTAGGTAAATTTAGACACTTGTATTTCAAATCTATACTGAGCCGAATTGTGCGTCTAAAAAAGTTCCAAAATTATTCTAGTGGTGCTAAAAATGTGCCGTTTTAGTGTTAATATTCACCAGCTGGGGATTATAATTATCCACCACAAAAGCACCGTATTTTCATTGATGCTATAGTGTTATCTTGTCTCAAATACGTAGTCATTAGGAGATTAACTATCAGACCGAACCACATCATCTAATTTCCTGCTTTTGTCTCCTTCCAGACGGCGATGAATCTCCTCTACTTGGCCCTCATCGGACACAGCCTGTCGCTGACCTCGCTCTTCATCTCGCTGGGAATATTCTTCCATTTCAGGTGAGGCGACATCCCATATCTCTGCATGCTTCACAGACACCGATTTCTCAGTCTTTGCACGAGTTAAAAGCTATAACTTTGTCTTTCTCTTCGTGCAGGAGTTTGAGCTGCCAAAGGATCACCCTCCACAAAAACCTCTTCTTCTCTTTCATTCTGAACTCTGTGATCACCATCGTTTCGCTGACCGCAGTGGCAAACAACCAGGAGCTGGTGCAGAGGAATCCAGTATGTTTTATCCCATTTATTAATTGTTTATTTATTTTTTATTGCCATTTTAGTTAATGTATTTAAAAATAAATTTAAAAAAAAAAGCTCCACTGAAGTTGCACAACTGGGTGCAGCCAGCATCCATATTTATTATGTGCATGTTCTTCCTCCTCAGACGAGCTGTAAAGTGTCCCAGTTTATCCATCTGTACCTGTTTGGCTGTAACTACTTCTGGATGCTGTGTGAAGGAATATATCTGCACACTCTCATCGTAGTGGCCGTGTTTGCTGAGAAGCAGCACCTGATGTGGTACTATCTGCTAGGCTGGGGTACGTAGGGGTACAAGCACAATAACATTTTTTTTTTTTTTTTTTTTTTTAAAGATCTTTTGTTTCATTACTAATTATTATTCTTTTCTTTTTTTTCTTTTTTTTTCTGCAGGCTTTCCTCTTATTCCGGCTTCCATACATGCCGTTGCTCGGAGTTACTACTACAACGACAAGTAAGCGAACACTACAAAGGGGCGCAGTATATAAGATTAAATCAATAAATGAAGAAAAACAACACTAAATATGATGAAGTACAAAAATTACATAAACCTAAAACCGATAGATTCTGTAAATATGCAGTCCCTCCAGGAAATGTTGCGATCGCAATAATTAACGCAAATTCATGCAATTTTTTTTATCAACAGAACCTGTGCTGAAAGTATTATGGTATGAAGTCGTGTTTTCAAATAAAACGCATTTGAACAGCATGATTAATTTGACAGGAACTGACTTTTTTTTATTTTTTTTTTTTTTATTTTTTTTTTTTATCTCTGCTTGCATTTTTTGTAATTCCCTCAATTTTACTGCAAAAACTCCACATTTTACATCGCAGTTTTTGAGAATATCTTCTGCAAAATCAAACATTTGTGATCACAACAGTCACTAAAAAAAACACTGCAAAATCCTGGAGGGACTGATAATGGTATAGATCGTCTGAAATGATCTGCTGTTTGTTTATCTGCATCTTTCACAGTTCAACAAAGCATTGAACCTCACTTTCAGCTTCTCTAATGAATCTGTCCACTGAACTGTTGCAAACTGCCAATTAATTCCCCAGAAAACGCACTGATCTGCATGATGAGTCAGCTGTCATGTGATGCATTGATACCATTGTGTAAACCTTTTTATTTTTTTTTATTTTTTTGCACTCCACTTGTAGCTGCTGGATCAGCGCCAAAACATCGCTACTCTACATCATCCACGGTCCCATCTGCGCTGCTCTTTTGGTAAAAAGGCTCGCTCTGTTTCCTCACAGCATTCAAGTAAAACACAATATTTACAATATTCACTAAAACAAATCATCTGATTGGCTCCATGTTTCTCCTGGTGCACTGTTTTTATTGCACAATGAGCACAAAAAGCTGCTTTTGTCCTCTTCTGAAGTAGACACTGCAGGGGAGGTCGGGGGGTGGGGGGGGGGGGCTGCAAGAAGGCCACAGTTTCATAGCACGCATAATTGTGTTTGTCTTGTGAAATCAATGCATCTGCCCCTCGGAGGATCCACCCACTGGTCCCCAGGCCAGTGTTGTTTTCTAGGAATTCACCTAATCAGGACAGTGGGGCATGCTTCAGAGAAATGCTGGTCCCTAAAGACCCTCTGAGCACTGAATGTTCAGCCTCGAACAACATTTATAATGATTTATTTTTTTTGCAGGTTTCATATCCAAAAACAGGTTTGGGTGTTTTTGTTTTTATTTAAACCTTATCCAATTTCAGAACTGATTTATGTGGAAATTAACTTAAGAGTCTGTGAGTTGTACCATTATCGATAGAGCAAATGCAGTCATGAATATTTAACAGAAATTGATGACTTTTTCATTACATTTGAACAAGGAAACACGTGAGCCTCGTTAAAATGTTGTTGTAAGGTACTATACTCAAACAAATCACAGAGAATTTACATTTTGTAGTCAGTTTCAAATTTTAAAAAAAAAGTATTAGTTACATGGAAAAAATGTAATCAATCCTTCAAATCCATTAAATTTGAATCAGGGTTTACACAATAGGTGCTAAATCATTAAAACCTCCTTTGGAAGTCAAAGGTGAAAGCTGTTCTTGTTCAAATATGTCAAAAAGAAATTCAACAATTATCAAGGGGTGCACCTTTTTTCACTTTTTTTTTTTATATCTTTGTACCTTTCTATGACAAAGTACTGCTCAGTATTTAGAGGATGAATTTACATTTATCCTAAAAGCCAGAATATTATGCTGATTTATACACGTTCTTCTCTCATCAGGTCAACTTGTTCTTCCTCCTGAACATCGTGCGAGTTCTCATCACCAAATTGAAGGTGACCCATCAGGCGGAGTCGAGTCTCTACATGAAGGCAGTGAGAGCCACCCTCATCCTGGTGCCTCTTCTGGGAATTCAGTATGTCCTGCTTCCTTACAAGCCAGAGGGACGGGTCTCCTCGGAAATATACGACTACATCATGAACATACTAATGCACTACCAGGTGAGAGGATGGTCAGTGGTCAGTCCCTCCAGGATTTCGCAGTTTTTTTTTTGTGATTGTTGCAATTCAAAAAATGTTTTCATTATGCGGTGGATTTTTCCAAAAATTTCAGTGTGATTTGTGAAGTTTTAAGTGAGGTTTTTTTTTTTTCTCATAAAATTACGAGAATTAGAAAAAATTCCAAGTCTAGAAAGCACTGCCTGATAAAGGAATAATTCATTATAATCATGCTGCACATCACTGAAATATTTTAGTTGGAATCTTTTTTTTTAGCCATTTATTGAACTTATAAAACCATGGGGCTAAAAGTAAAACAACTCTGACGTAGCTTTGCAGAACAGACAGTCTGACTAATACAGAAAACAACCACTACGTCAGCTGTCAAAATAAGAGCTTTAAATGCTGTTTAATTATAATTAATTCAACACGCAGGTAAAGTGCAGTCTCTTACAACTTGATGCGTGTATACAATTATTTTAACATGCAGTAATATGTAATCACTTCCTTTGATAAAAAGCATTTAATTTGATCATTTTATTGCGAAGACAACATTTAACGCAAGCTTTTTTCTGGTTTCCTCCGGTGCACTGAGTTTTATTTGGTGCCAAGAAAACAGCAGCAGATATTGCGAAGTTTGCTTCAATTTGCGTTAATTATCACGATTTCCTGGAGGGACGGTTTAAGGGCTTGAGTCATGTGTTATTTTGTCCAGTCAAGTCGTTACCGAGTCATTATGCTTCTTCGGACATTTAAAAAGAGTACACAAACGGCTGTACATCGATATGTAGGTGCGTGTCAAATGTATATTTTTAGGAAGGTATTCAAAGGTTGCTGCCTGTTGCATGCACTGTTTGTAAAGCCCTGCTGTCTTTGTAGTGTATATAACATGTATCATGAAACCTGACGACACGTTAGTCTGTCTCTCTCTCAGGAATGTATGTCACTGAAATGAGCCGCTGCCTGCAGTTCAACCTCATTATTTTCTTAGCTTTTAGTAAAAGCCAAACATTCTCTTTGGCCTCCGAGGTGGTCTTTGTTTATGTTCTAGAACCACTCAAAGAACAGCGGGAAGGAAGGCATGAATTATCCGAGCCCAAAAAGGGGCTGAAATTAGTTGGATGTTGACAAGGTGTTATCTGATCATCCTGAGCTCGTCCCAGCACGGGCAGCGAAAACATCTTGAGCAACAAGGCCGTATCCGCTCTCAAAATATATTCAGATTGACCCCTTTTAATTTTTTTTGTACTTCACAGCTCTTTAGATAATGTCTACAAACTACTTACTAAGCTGTATGTCGTCTCTCTTCCAGGGTCTGCTTGTGGCCACCATCTTCTGCTTTTTCAATGGAGAAGTAAGCTGGGGTCATGCCCTTTTTTTGCTGTTGTTGTAATACATGCATCCACACAAACTCTATTCCACACTTTCCCTGAATAATGAGGAGCAGCCTAACAAAAACTCCTCTACACTGGATGGTGGAGGAGGAGGCGGCTTAATAGGCACTCCAGACACTAAAGATTTTTCTGTTGGCGAGCAGCTATATATATGGGCTGTAAACAGATTCCTATCAATTATGCAGGTGATAGATCTGCATACAGAATAGCTTGTTTTTGCTTGAGGTACTGTAAATGGCGCACAAGAACCACTGAATTACTCCTCTTTGATGTGGAAAGAAAAGGAGTTAGCACAGATTAGTAATTTTACTTGCTATCTCGTATAATTTGCTGCTGTGTGTTCTGAACCCGCGCTCATTGTTTGCTCAAAGAAGCACTGACGTTGTTATTTCTATACGCAGGAAGAGAAGAAATGGATGCACAGCCTATAGATCCTTGATCAAAACACGGTTGTCTCAAAGTGCTTCAGAGAGAATTCAAGACATGATCAAAAGCGAAAGATGACATCAGTCCAAAAGCTTGAACATTATATCGGCCTTCTGTTTTTAATAATACGTGGTCTTCTTTCCAAAGCTGTGTTTGAATAGAAAAATACCAATATGCAAATAGAGACAAATAGGCTATTAGCCTACCTCAGCATTAAGACTGGAAACAGCATAAATGGCATGTCGGGCCTTTTTTCCACCCGTGACATCAGTTAAGTTGCCAAAACGTTAGCTTTCGAGGCGCCGTCCACATTGCTGTTGCTGAGCACAATGTTTTTATGACTTGACCACTTGAACTCTAAGTATACAGTTAACACAACTTCCCTTGTTGTAACCACGACTGTAGGAGTTTGATTTAACTGCATACTGGAAACGGTGCGTAACGGCTAGTCCTGAATCATCACTGGCATTTCTTTCCACTTGTGACATCCGGGGGTGTTGTCACAGTGTACCTCAACATTGCACAGAACGGGTGAATTAATAAACTGTTATCCATGAAAAAATTATTAGACTACTCCAACTCCCTCTAAAATCGCAGTGTTGTTTTTTTCTGTTTGTGTACAGATTTTTTTTTAAATGCGATACGGTTTGCTAATTAGTCAGCTTTTAGTTGATGGTATGGATGTTTTTTTGTTTTTGTTTTTTCCCTCAGAGGAGCCGTGCTGGCAGACTTCCCCGGTCTTTATAGCTACAGCGTTTATGCATAATTTACTCTGAGCTAATCATGTACCAGTTCTAGCTTTTACGTCAATTAATGATTCAGACTCCCATTAATATCTAAAATGTGGTTTCTCTGCTCAGGTCCAAGCGGTTCTGAGGAGACACTGGAACCAGTATCAGATCCAGTTTGGCAGCAGCGTAGGAAACCACTCGGACGCCCTGCGCTCGGCCTCTTACACGGCCTCCTCCATCACCGAGGTGCAGGGCTGCTACAGCATCGACAGTCACACAGAACACATGAACGGCAAGGGCTGCCACGACGCAGACGCCTCCATCTTAAAGTCGGACAGCCCCTTCGCCTGACACCGACAACCCGTCTTAAAACTCTCGTCCGTCCCGCCACGCCCCCCTTAAAATCTGCAGCATGTTCGGAGCTCCGTGGCGACCGGGGGGGGAAACACGCCTCTTCCTTCAGCTATAATGTCAGAAGAAATGATTGAGGAAAAGGATCGTACACCCACACGAAGGAAATCAATCGCCTCATGCCAACACAGGCCCTTTAACAGTACTGTAAGATGGGCTCAATGCAGCTTCTCCTGCGCCGTGTTTTGTCTCCAACTTGCACCTGAACTGCTTCACTTGGACTAAGATACATTCACGATAATCACAATATGGTTACGATTTTTCTGCCTGACAAAATTGTTTTTTTTTTTTAAATGGATGAATACTGACTGCTTGGCTTTCCCTTCGGGGGTCATGTTGTGCGCAAAAAAAAAAGCTTTTGGTTACACTGTAAATTCTTTTGACACGATTAGTGCCAAACCAAGAACTCTCTGCCTGCCTCATTTAAAAAAATTTTTTACTTTCAATAAAGAACCAGAACGGCGATAGGACGTCTAACAGGTGCATAATAATATATTAAAGCTATATTATATCTTTCACATGTTAAACTTAATTTATCTAAACAGTATATTGTTTATTAAATGAAAACAGAATAAATAACATACAGTATTTATAAAAAGTTGACACACAATTCAAGATTAGTCCATTTAATACTAATATGACTTGTTGCCAGCTACATGTAAACTTTTCTTCTTTTTTTTTGTATCTTGTGTTTCAGGGTTTGTCGCTACGCGTGTAGTTAATGCAGATGATGATTACAGAATCACACCGTAACTCTGTACGTTTCGATTCTACACATTTGGGGAATTTTTTTTTTTTTTTTTCATAACGTTGGACCGTCTTTAAGTGATCCTTACCGACATGCATCCTTTAAACCACACAGAAGCTCGTAATGTTTACACAGAAGCCATCGTGAAGTTACGAGTACTCTACAATCTGCTCACAACACTTGAATGTAACAGTTGAGCTTACAGACGCCGGCTCTGTTGAACATAAGTACATCACATTCCCTCTCACTGCAGTCTTTACACTTTCCCTGAAGATTTAACTGAGCTATGAGTATTTTTGCATGTTAAGACTGAAAAAAAGAATAGGGTTTAAAAAAAAAAAATGCTGGGCGCTGCATCAGCAAGGCCGTGTTGCTTCAGTTACTGGTGGCACGAGGAACAACGGTTCAGGAAGTCTAGATTTGTTGATGCGTACATCTGTAAGTTTTTAAGGAACAGGTTAAGATTTTTTTACATGCATTTCAATACAATATTCACATACAATTGCGAGAGTTGTTTGATAATCCCATCGGTTCGTACGAGGCGTGATTGTACTCTCATCACAGTGCAACTTATTGTCACTAAAATAGGGGAAAAACTTTGGTTTGGTTCACGTTCGTTGTCAAAATATTATCATTCGAATATAAGCATATGCTCATGCAATCTTCAACTACAAAATATTTTTAACTTTGGAAAAAAAAGATGTTGGTCTGGCAATAATGACATTGATGAATTAATTGAATTGACTAATTCATTGACTTAAATGTCTATTAAAGCTTCCGCTACACTTTAAAGAGGAAAAATGGCAGAAGAGCAAAAACATCACATCTGTGTGGATTGATTGATTGATTGATTGATTGATTGATTGATTTGTCTAAGGGGCACTCCCTCAATTACTTTCATCTTGTCGAGCACAATTCTTCTGCCCTGGAACCTGACTGGAGAATTAGTGACACCGCCAGCTTACCACAATAAAACAAATCCTCCTAACGGCAGAATAAAATGGATGCACAGATTTGTATTTTTTTTATCCGATTTGTTATAAATGTCCTAAACGTGGTTATTCAAGGCAACGGTTATTTTCATTCTCTCTCTGAGCGTGAGGTAAAGAGACGATTGTGTGTTTTAAGATAATGCTGCTGTATTGTAGCATAAGTGTGGTCAAATTTTGGAAGATAACACTGTGTTGTTGTTTTTTGCTGGAGCCCTTCTGGTTTGGCTTTAAAGTCAGTATGGACACAGCCTCATTCAGAAGTACATGGGATGAGAAGCTGTGCAAAATATATTTAAAAAAAAAAAAAGAAAACTACAAAATTAAGTCTTTGTAAAGCATTTAGCTGCATCCGGATGTTTTCAAACCTGTTCAATAATCACTGCACTTTTTCACAGTTATGTAGTCATTTCACTCAACCACATCCCACAACCTTTTATTGTTGTTTTTGTCTTTATTTTTTTTTAGCATTTTTAACACATTGTCCATAATGCAGGGAACACGAGTCACGATCAGTTGATGTAAATATTTTTGTAAATCTAACTTTTCTGAAGAGGTCAAGCTGAACGTGTGTGTGTGTGTGCGTGTGTGCATGTGCGCGCCTGATTTATATTTACAGTATTTATGAGTATATTGTACTCGCAAGCATTCAACCACGACTTCTGTTTTTTACAATGGGAGGGACGGGGCTACATCCTGGGACCTCTCAACATGCTACTGTATCTGTCTGCCCGTTTTACTCGTCACCCTCCTCATTAGGCTCTGTCACCTTTTTGTTTTGTCTGTCAGCACAGAAATGGCGCAAGTCTGACTACGTGAAGAGTCACATTCAACCTCCCAAAGGGCATGTTTTCTTTACCGTTTCAAATCGGAGTATTGAAAACCAAAACACACCTCTTATGTCCCAATTTTTCAAGTTTATTAATTCTTTCTTGTCGGATACAGTAACTCAATTATTAATACACACAATAGTTCAAAATAACCATCTTCCAACAAAATGTAATTAACACTTACATAGCTGGCTATTTGTTTATCTGTGATCATTTTTAAATGTCACCATTTTCAGTCTTCAATCCAACTGTGATGACTTAAAGAACTTGATTCTACACAGAACAGGAAAATTCAATATTTCTAAGAAACATCATTTAAGAAAACATATTCTTGGTGGCCAATGTTTGAGGGAAAGGCATCATTTCAGACACATGAATATATTCACAGTATTGAAAGCCATTGCTATGGTATGAGATCAAACTGTAGTATCACACATACCAGTTTGTACTTTTCTATGTCAGATCTGCAGGACAGTTTCTCCATTCAGACATCAACTACATGACCTACATCTGTGGCTTGCTTTGCAGCAAGTGATTAATGTTCAATGACAGAATTATGAAGCCTTCATGAAGTCATGTCCAGTGTAGTGATGCGTCATTTATGAAACTACAGTAATTTCACCAGAACTGCAGAAAAGCCAGAGGCTTTTTTGGCAAATGTAGTAAAAATGTGTGTATCATTTCAGTTGTGTATTTTATGTGTGAAATTGACTCTCCAAAGATTTTGTGAAGTCCCCAGTGACACTTTGGTAAAATATGTAAAGTATATGACAAAAGCATTGAGGACAATGTCAGTAGTTTTTGTTTGTACTGTACTGTATCTAACTTTGTAGTCTTGACGCGTTGACTCCACACTGCTGTTTGAATGTAAATGTTTTTGTTTTATTTTCTGGATGTGAAGAACACATATATATATATATATATATATATATATATATATATATATATATATATATATATATATATATATATATATATATATATATATATATATATATATATATATATATATATATATATACACACACATATATATATTTACGTACAATGTCTCTTTTTATTTCACTGACGTAGACAATGTTGCTATCTTGTTTGTATCTGCATGCTAATACAGTATAGCACAGCACTAGCCCTCAGCTGTAGTTGTTTTTTTTTGTTTTCATTTTCTGGTATGTTTTTTCTTTGCGTCTGGCCCAAGTATATTGAAATTTTAACACAACAAACATTTGCGATGCCATTCTTGTTTCAACCAAGCAGCAACCAGCAGACTTCACCCGTTGGTTTGTGAACGACCGTTCTGAAGCCTCGAGTTTGGCCGGTAGTGACCATGTTTGATCGAGCTGGGGGAGGAGCGAGTAGTGGATCTGACTCCATCTGATTGGATACTACGTCTCCCCCCCCCCATCGATAGCTGTAACAGCACAGCACTGTCAATCAGACAGACACGCCCCCAGAAACACGGCTTTATGAAGCTTCTTTTATAATTAATGACGGGATTATTTTCAGATGGACCACCAGAAAACTAATGAGAAGGAACGACTTTAGCTAACAAAACCGAGATAACGCATGGAGAAATTTTATTGACTGACAATTTTATGAGAGAAGTTGAATGGGAGTCTACGGAGCCAGAGGCGTTTTGGAGCCAACCTCTAGTGGCACTCGGTGGTATTGCAGTTTACGACACTTCAGCATCGGCCTCATTTTTCAGGCCAGGAAGATGCGTCCACTTTTGGCCACTACGGCCACGCTCTATTGGGAATCGTTTGCCACCGTGGCAGCTACCCTTGGCTGAAAGCATTTTCTGAGTACAGCATATATTTTTTTAATTGTTTTATTAAACGCGAGCAGCTTGACGAGATGCTTGGCGCTCGGAAAGCTTTTCCCATCAGTGAGAGTTGAAAAATGTTAAAACTGTGCTCGTCACTGTCACCAGCCATCCAATCACAGCTAAGGAGGGGCGGGACAAACGCGGTTAACCACCGACACTGGTTGCTGATTTGTCCGCCCTTCGGGGTGCATGCATGTGCAAATGCTATGATACGCGTTCCCAGACGGTATTCACATCAAAGAAAACTGAAGCTGTGAGCGACAGTCGGTGCAGTCATGTTAGTTTGAGGAAAGATTTCTCTTTCACTAATACGAAACTACTTAACTACAGTGTTACAAATGTCATCCACCAATGCAGCTAGTTTCTGTTCAGTTATTTAAAAGCCAATCTACAACCATACAACCAAATCAATTCGCCTTCATTTTAAGACGTTATACAAGTGTTTGATATCATACACGTTGGTCCCACCTGAGTTGAGTGTTAAAAGTCACGCCTGCCAAAAGAACGTAGTGTAACTGACTTGTGTAGACACCTCTGTGGCTCTGTAGTGGGCTGCTGTAATGAGAAACATCTGGTGGGAAAGAGTCCCCACAGTAACTGTCAGAAGGAGCAAACAGGCTTAATGTTATCCATTTCCCAAATCCCTTTTGTTGTGAGCAGTTTGAGAAACGTCTGTTACAAAATACGTGATTGTGGGACATTGTGACCGACACCATATCAATACAAATTACCTGATTCAAACCCACTTGAGTGTGATAGATTTAATGTGACGGGAGGGAAGACATGTTTAGAAAAACAACTTCAGTATGTAGAGCTACTGCTGGTAGAGAACAGCCTCCGAGGTTTCATGATTTTAAAATAGGACTCTTTGTACACTGAAAAACATTATTACATTGGAATTATGAGCAGAGTTGGTGTGCATTTGTCTTCAACCTTTAACCCTTTTCAAAGTATACATATGCATATGTTTACACTTAATACTTCACTGTGACCTTACAGAGTTTCAAAAGGTCCCAATACAAATTATATAATCTGCTATATAAGATACTCAATCAGTGTTCGAGTCGACAAACTGCAGTATATTTTTGTTACATTTATAACACCAGGTAGGTTGAGACCTTAATGACACACTAGGATGTATTCAAGTTGAATGCGATGTGTTATTACTGCATATAATGGTCTCCAACCTGTAGCTCGCCACCCGTTTCTAAGTAGCTAGCGGACAGTTCGAATATTATGCAGTGTTTCTCACAAAGACTTTTGGTGATCCTTTTCAGCATTTCTTTATTCATTTGTTTTTTAATCTGTCTGAGAGAACCAAATTAAATTTAAAGACAGTAAAGATTGAATACATAACATGCATGTGAACTACAGATGGAGGAAATGTGAAGGGGAATGATGTGATACAATGATATGCAGATAAATAGAAAATAAGTACAAGTAAGTAATAAACATTGTTTTGTTTTTCTATAACAGACATGAGAAGTGTGAGCTTCAGAAAAAAAGGCACATGCTGGTGTGATACAAAATGTGTGTGAAGATTATCAATCTGTCGTTGCACACAAAAGAAGCGTATTCAGGTGGTTTGTGTGGAGCTCAGCTATGTAAATATTTGACTAAACATGAGTAGCTCTCTGGGACGCTTTCATTTTGTGGAAGTACCTCGCGCAGGAATTTTCTTTGGAGACGTTTGATTTTGAGGCAAATTAATCAGAAGGTTTAACATTCTCTGATTTCTTAATCCTGAAATTTTGTTACCAAATATGTAATGATTTCTCCCCCTTTTTTTTTTTTAAACATTAATCTTGACACATTCTTACTTTTGTAAGCTCGTTTGAGAGCCGTGCCTCACCAAATTTCTTAATTTGGAATTTGCAACTAATATTCATGCAAATCAAGTCTTAAAACTTAAAATACTTCAATAATATTACTACTTCATGAAATAAAATGCTCTACATTGTTCATAAATATTTCAGATGAGTGTGGTACTAATGGAATGTTTAGTGCTGTAATATTATTCATGAGATTATGAGACTGATTCATGCGGACTATATCCTGCATTAAGACCAGATTCTGATATTAGGACCTTCCTGAATTTTAAAAACTTTCGCGCACAACCCTTAAAACATCCAAACATTCTGCTATGATTTTCTTTATTTCCACTATCTGCCTTAAAACAAAAGAGCCCGCCGAGTACAAAGCAAGCAAAGCTGTTATTTCATGTCGAGCCATCTCTCCACAAGAATGCGTTCATAATGTCATTTCAAAAGCTGCTCTCGGACGAGTTCAAAAGTTCACTCACAACCGTCTTAACTGTACAGTATATATAGTCTATGATGGTTACTCAATCAGTAACAGATACATTCCACCAGCAGCCTCCTCTGTATCCCACTTTGTCCAATTATAACTCCCTGTACCACTCATTTACTACTGCTCCACCGCCTGCACCGGCCTGAGCTCACAAACAGAATTTCTTATCACCCTTATCAGGCTTTTGAGCGTGTTGCAGGAGAGCTCAGGTCTGAGTCACCTCAGCAAAAGTAAAAAAATGTTTTTATTTTTTTTCGCCCAGTGATGAAAATAGTTGATGCACGCATTTCCTGTAGTTCTGTGTGAACATTTCATGTCTGTCTTTTTTTTCTGCTGCTGGTGGCTTGTCTCCCTCTTACGTGACCTGAATAAGTGAGGCTGCACTCCATTGGCTGGTAAATAACGAGGAGAGAGAGCGCTTTAGGGAGCTGTCACCTGCACTTAGCCTCAAAAGCAGTGATACAGTTGTATACACCACAAAGTGCAACATTAGGGGGCAACTACATTGTTCTCTTGTTTTGACCCCAATTAAAGTGCATTTCACACAGATAAATACATTTATTCTAGATGTGGATTAAAGCAACAGAAATTAGTATTCCAACGCGTGCTGATTAAGACTGTGAAGCAACAGCTGTTTTATCAAGACGCTAGAAGGCTTTTAATTTGAAACAAACGCTTTTTAATTCATTAGACTTAGCAGTAATGAGGTTGTTGCATCAAACGGTGGTGAAGAAGGAGCTGAGCTTGGAAGGTAAAGCTCACTCTTTACACTACCTTCACATGAGGTCATGACCCATGGGAAATGACCGGAAGAAAAAGATTGCAAGCGACTGAAATTAATTTTTCTTGGGTGCGTGTTGGGCCTCACTCTCTGTAAAAAGTGTGAGATCTGAAAGGAGCTTCCACCATCGAGAGAAGGCAATTGAGGTGGTTCAAGCAACTGATTAGTATGCCCCATGGACACCTCCTGTTGTAAGTCTATGGCCACAGCCAAATGGGACCCGACCCTGAGGTCAGCCGACGGCCCGCTGGAGAGATTACATTTGCCAGTTGTGCTGTGAGCAGCTCAGGATCCCTCGAGACAAGCTGGAGGAAGCTCCAGGGATATCTGGGCTTTCTTTGCTTTCCATTTTGACACTATGAACCTTATTGGACAGTTAAGGAAATGAGATGAGCTTTTAATTTGAAACAGATACAGGAAGTTGCAGCATTTGGCTGACCAATGGTTTTACCTGTGGTTACCAAGCGGCAACCAACTCTGACGTCAGCCATTGGTTCGTGAACGGCCGTCGTGAAGCTTCGAGTTCTGATTTTAGCCGGCGCCATCTTGCTAGTTCAGAGCGGTTTGGAGCAAGAAGTGACCATATTTGGACGAGCCGGGGGGCAGCGAGCGGTGGATCTGACTCGATCTGACTGGAAACCCGAAGATACTATGTACTGTCCACTGATAGCCGTTACCTGACTGCACCACAAGCCTGTCAATCAAACAGATGGCTTTTTAAGGCTTATTTCTTAATTAATGACAGGATTATTTTCAGATGGACCGCCAGAAAACGAATAAGAAGGAGTGACTTTAGCTAGCAAAACCAAAAAAACTAGTGGAGAAATTTATTGACTTAGAATTTTATGAGACTACTTGAATGGGAATCTATGGAGCCAGATGTTTTTTTTGGAGCCAACCTCTAGTGGCACACGGTGGTATTGCAGCCTAAGCCACTTTCACGTCGGCCTCATTTTTCAGACATGGAAGCTCCGTCCACTTTTATATACAGTCTATGATGGTTACTCACTCAGTAACAGATACATTTATAAGGCTTGACCTGATGTGGTCCAGCCAAAAATAAAAATGTACACCCCTATCAAAACAATGCTGTGCCTTACTTATTTCCATGTTGGCCAGTGCCTCATTAAAGCTGCTACAGTACAGTCTATATTTTTATAACAAAAATGCACCAAATGACAAAGTGAAAACCACGTTACAATGTAAAAAGGATTGCTCGTAATGAGGAGCCGACAGCCTGAATCTGCAGCTTGCTTCTGCTTAAAATCTTAATCGTGAGTTTCAGCTTGATTTTTTTTTTGCCATAACTTAACTATGTTGATTTCCGCTCGCTGCTTTCATAGCTTTGTTTTTGGCTGCTGCAGACAGTTGTTGTCAGCTGTGTTCAGCAAAATAGCTCCAAAAAAAACCACTGCATGCTACTTACACAGCACCAGCAGTCAAATTTATCACTGCTGCTGCATTCTTGTTACAGTACACCCACAAATCGCTTTTTTTTTTTTTTACCCTCCATCAATGAATCAAAGGGAGATACAGCAGAGATAAGCAGGTTTCCTCAACCTATTTTCTGCACCAAAAATGCACAGCAGCTAAAAAGAGATGTGGCTTTCCTCACACAGTAGGGAAGGTTACCATGTGAGTTTCCCATTGAGCAACAACAATAAACCTGTAGCTCAGGACTACAGCTGTGAGCCAGGTTTGATTAATTTCAACACAACAGTGCAGTCTCAACCCCTCACCGCACCAATCCTAAAAAAAAAACTGCACAGGACAAGAAGGCGCCAATGTGTGTGCTAGCCACTGTCTATCCACCCCCACCCGGCACCCCTCCAGGACAGCAGAGGAAAAGGGGACGAGGGGAGGCCTTTGGCTTTATGAAAACATTTACCATGACTTGTATTGATAGCTTCTGTTGTAAACACGCAGGAGAACTTTACAGGGAAGACGCTCAGCGAGTTTGTTTACCTTTGTCGGGAATCTCGGAAATTAGTTTAGGGTTGATGTGTGTCAGGGAACCAATAACAGCTAGATAAGATAGACTTAGTCTAGATAGACTAAGATCATGTATCTTGTTCTTAAAATACTGTGGTGGTGATTCAGAGGGAATTCATCAGTCAAAGAAAGGACACGGCCTGATTTTAAGGAATATTTATTTGGTTAGATAAATCTAAACTTTTATTTGAGCTTCACTTTTGTGTGTGCAGATAAAACCATCCATCCATCCGACCGTTCTTCCATCCATCCATCCATCCATGGATGTGGCATCCCCTGCAGACAAATGTATCTTATCTTGTAATATGCCTAACATAAGGTTGAATGCTACGTGTCTAAAAAAAAAAGAAGCTAAACTTAAAGGACCTTAGTGACCGTTGTATAATTAGTAACACAGAAAATTGAAGAGCAGTCTTGTGGAATAAACTCTTGAAATGTGTAACACATGGAAACCTCTCCTGTGTGACATTATCCAGCCTACAGGAGCCATTTTCAACATCTTTTACTGAGCTTGTCAGGCTTCACTCCACATTTCATCTGTGCAGCACTCAATCAGCCTCAAATGCTGTCAGCTCGAGGTCATTAAAGACTCGGCTGTGCTTGGGGCTGGTGGATTGATCATGTTAGCGTGCCCACATGCTATCGTTAGCTCGTTTACATGCTTGCTAATTGAATTCAAACTATGTAACTTTGTCATCTTTTTAAAATGTTAAATTCCTCCTTCCTTTATGTCCAGATGTCTGTAAAACCATTCGTCAACCTTAGCTATACTTTGTGTTTAGTGCGTGCAAATGTAAGCTGAGACGGTGAATACACATCATGCTGCGACACCACACTGCAGTTCATTTTGAGTTCATTTTTATATGTGGTCTTTTGTGGAATACCAAATGTTTATCCAATTAATGGTTTTACACTGCTATGACAGGTGTCCTCCACAGTTGAGATTAGATTAATTCAAAGAAGAGGCTGTCTGGAAAATCTGAATTTAGCAACATAATGTTCCAGGAAATTGAGCCTGACTTTGTCTGACCTCTTCCGCTCTGTATTTCTCTCTCTGCAGTCTGTTTATCTCCCCATCGCTTTTGTTTAAACCCGACAAACTGCTCTGCTGTTCCTTGTAACATCTGTAGTGGGGGTCTCCTTCGGTTCACAGCACGGACCGGTGTGGGTATATGACAATCTTGGTATTGCTTTTTTCCTCTGACCGTGTGTCGGTGAGAGGTTCACAGAGCCATCTCATTCCTTGGGAAACAATCAGGGAGCTGTGCTGCACAAGGATGAGACATTGTAAGACAGTAAAGTCTTTTCTGTTTAGGGAGACTTATTGGAGTTAATGATGATAGTTAAGTCTCTCACAGGTTAAGGCAGAGACCCTGATAAAGGTGGAGTGGAAAATGCCCACGGGGGTTGGAGTCGGCTAATGTGGCCTTACAGGTGGAGGCAACCAGTAAGAGAAGAAGAGGGCATGTTACTGAGAGGTGTCTCTTTGGTCAGAAGTAATTTGAACTGAATTGTTTTGTCAGAGGAGAGCGAGAGCAAGAGTAGATGGTCAAACAAGCAGCAGCGGTTTTGTTATTTTTCTACGATTTTGGAGGATGTCACATAAAGGACAAGGTTGCAGTGTCTCAAGTATCGCAACCTGTGGGTTTAGAGGTGTAAGATGAATATTACCCAATACATAATACAGTGTCAGTAATACCAGAAACCCCTACTGCTTCATAATATTCACAGAAGTGCTACAGCACTTTGTCAGTGATGGCTAACCAGATGCAAAACAGGAGGAAAGACCACAATAACAAGTGTAGAGTTGCAGTTAGAACACTCTCTAGTTCATACTAATCAAACTGCTGACAACCTTACTGATAGCAATGCAACATACCAGGAGTGTAAATATTATTATTGCATGCTCATGTGTCAGCAACCAGTGGTGCATTTTCTGATGACTTTTGCACCACTGCCGGCCAAGTCACATGTTGCACAGCTGGAGAGATGTTAGTAATATGCCTGAATGAGGTATTTAATATTTGATTTTTTTTTTATTTTTATTTTAAGGGAAGATTATCTTGATTATGTGAGGATATGTGCGCTCATCGCAGCATATACAGCCATACTATTTGTCTAAGGAAAGTTTCTGTCAGTGTCACTGGTCGATCCGTGACACCGTGCCGTGTCTGAGTCTATATCCAGCTATTACAGCTCCCAGGAAGCACTAATGCACATCAGCCAGCAGGCTGTTTGGCAGCTGACGCTGGAGGAGTGTGATGACAGGTGTACCGTAATGGTGGCACGGACACCCCAGAAAGTGAGAATAGATGATAAGCTGTGACTGAGCGTTTGCGTGTGTGAAATTAGAGCTGTGTGTGTCTTCGCATGTGCATAGGTGTGCGTTACCGCATGTTTCTGTCTTTTGAGTGAATGCAGTTTTGTATGCACGTTTTTATTAGTATGCTTCATGTCTGTGCTCTGCAAACATCCACCCAAAAAAGTAACTCTGTCCTATATTCAATCCTAAAAACTGCAGATCGCGTAGTTCTGCAAACCATGCAAGTCATGCATTCGTGTCCATGGCGACAAAAATACACTACACCGTAACAGTCAGACTTCCTATGCCCTTGGATTTGACACCAGGGGTTTAAGGATTTAACTCCCTGCTAATTCTGTCGTTCGGAACCCAGAAGAGATCAGCAGTCCAACACCATCAGGACGAGTTCCAGCTGCTCCTCCAGAGCAAAAGATCTACTGCAAATCTGCTTTGTGGGTTTGCTGCAGAAACATGCAATAACCAAACAGAACTAAGCCAAGATCTTGAACCAGTGACATGCGTTATGTAATTTACTTGTAATGTTAGCCAAATAATGTCATACGTTATGAATTCTGTAAAATGTATTACACCAGCAGCAGGGATTTAAACATGGCATTCTTGGTTGATTAGATGTTTAGGCCACTGCTTTAATCTCGTTGTAGATGAGATGGATTCATATAAAAAAAAATTGTAGATTCAGTCTTTTTGGTCTTTGATATTAGTTTATTTTGTGTTGTTTTATTTTATTTGTTTTGCTTAATTGCCTAATCCTGTCTGAAGTTGTGCAGCACTTTGGTTAACGTATGCTGTATCTAAATGAGCTACGTAAATAAACTGAGTTGACGACTTCATTTTTCATCTCTTACCATAAAGAAGTTTTAAGCAGTGAAATGGAAATCGCTCTAAAGTAGTGAGTTTGTTTTCAGACGCATTCCCATCTGTATTAGCCTTTATTTCGTTTGTCCAGCAGGGGGCAGCAGTAGCGCTGCAGAGAGGAACAGAAAATGTCCGCGCTTCCGGTTCCAACGGGCGTGGAGAGCAGAACGGTCGCACGCACAAGCAGGAAGTAAACAAGCGAGGCTTACCAATTAATCGTTTTACAAGGAATCATTAGTTGCTGATGGCTGCGTATGTCACTATTTTGCATGAAGGCCTCGTGTATGGACAAATCCATACAGGTTTTACCGTCTCTATCTGTGTGCCTGCCATTCAGTGTGCACGAGAGAGTTTTCTGCGTATTATGGGTTGAAGTTCATGATAGTTATACGAGAGCTTTATTGATAAATTAGAGGCATGATGAGGTTGGTTATAGTATGGCATTTTTAATGAATAAGACTGAAGGTAACTGTTGCTCTGCTGTAAAGAGGCAGTCTTGGTTTTTGCGAGGAAGCGTGATGCTTCAATTACGCTTTGTTTATGCATAATATATTCAGACATTCATGATTCTAATATTCCAATACTATAACTAGATCTGCCTCTTTTCCGCCTGTGCCACCAACAGATTGGCATTTTTGGTTTGGATTCAAATGTATTGACAATCATAGGTTTCTGCTGTGAACTTTGCAACAGGTATTAATGTTCTCCTCAGAATTAATTGAAATAATATTGGAAATCTCGTGACTTTTCATTTAGGACCATCATCAAGTCAAAACTTGAACTTTGCCCAAGACCTTCTCGTGAAAAATACCCCACCAAAACGAATGACACGCCCATCAGACTAACGTTTACTCGATGTTAAGTGGCATATCTTAGCATGTTAACACATGAAACTGGTGTCCACATTTAACACTTAAGCATGACACAAACGTGTGGGCCTCTCTTAATTTGTCGTTTTAACAGTTTGTTGCTTTTGCTTCGCGAAGACAAAACAAGGTTTCCTCAAGTAAAGTCCGTCATTCGGCAGGTCGTACAGGAATGTTCAACAATTTCGTTTCGAAGAGAGCAGGGGAAGAGGCGGCTTGTTTGTGGAGCTGATTGTTCAAGGCGTCTGCTAACATGACAAACGGCGGAGAGTAGCTCTTCTATCACTCGAGGAAATGTCTGTCCAGGCCGCTCACTGCCGAGAGGGCCAGAGGCTTCCTGCGATTGTGAAATACCACCGCCTTAAAGTGCATATAGTTTCTTTGCGTGTGTTCATAAAGACAATTATGTTTCTCCACCAAAATGTAACCCATACCAGTTGAGTGGTAGGCGGTAGGAAAAAACACCTCGAGTGAAAACAAAACATAGAACTGATGGTACGACACTAAAGAGAGATTACGCAGCCTATCGGCATCTCAAATCTGTTTCCTGGATTGTAAAGTGAAGAGACACATTTTCTGCATTTTGAGCATTATAAAAAGTCATTTTGTCGTCCTGATTTTGAAGGAACCGTGATAAAATAATTTCACGGAGCATCAAATGAGATTATGGGTTTGTCAATGCATTCATTTACAGCAATGTCATATTTAAAATGTCTGATTAAGACCCTGTTAACTCTGTGCTATGACTATACATAGACTATATACTTCTTGATTTCAAAGCAACATTTGATTCTTTTGATCAATGCTGGCTACTTACTTGATTTGTAGGTGATGCGTGTTGTTTTTTTTATGTTGGTTAAATAATCTTTCAGACATTGTGGGAAAAGAACTAAAACTTCAACGACAACAACAACAACAACAACAACAACAACAACAAAAAACGTAATTTTTTTCCCCCATCATTTTCAAACATTTATAGCAAAAATATAAAAGGTGTGAAAGTCATAGCTGGTAAATTATGCTGGAAATCACAGCAAAAATGCATAAATCTAATGCAACCCTCTAGTGTATCAAACTCCAGTTTGTAATTTGAGTATAATTTGATTTGATTTTAAGTTGGTATAAATGAATTAGACTAGTCAAAAACCAAACATAGAAGTAAGCCAATGCAATTTTGAGAGGAGTGTTTGTGATTAGGAGGCAAACAACTTTACAATTTTAACAACATACCACCGTCTGTCCATAGACACTGGATTCTGATAAGGACCCCCCCCTCCCCCCCATTTCCCAAAAGAAAAACAACCAAAAAAACCAAAACCTTGTTTGTTTAAACCTTTCTGCCAACAGCAGTGCGCGGCATCCAAATACGCAAAGTGTCTTCATTCAGGGTGACTCTTATCGATGAGGTTAATTCATAAAAAAGCAGGCGTACATTTGTTTGACATTTACGACTCTGCACTTAACCGCCGTCTGCTGCAGGGATTCAGATCACTGCACAGCACAATTGGGGCAGATGGCTTTTAGTGAATTATGAGCTGATCAATAATAGCGAGATGTCAGCCAGCTTGTTGCGAAGGTCAATTATTCATCTGAGTTGTGGTGACAATAGAGGGGATAAAGGGCTGCATCCTCATTAAGATCCTTCCTCCGCTGCAATTAACAAGGAGAGACGGAGCTGCAGGATTAAGAGACCAATGAAACATATTATAATTGTGAAGGAGTTGAATTCTCTTATTGTCTCGTGTTTACACAAGTTCAGTTAACTGGCAACATCACTACAGGTCGGTTTAATACAGTTGCCTCACAAAAACAAGATAATCTGCCATGTTTATTTCGCCAATGAGACTGTGTGCAATGCCTGCAAGACTTTGCACATGTGCCAAAAACATTGGAAAACACCAAAGGGAATTTGAACGGGTTTGATACAGAGAGGGATCGCGGAGTCTCCAGAGCTTCTTTATCTGGCTCCGAGCGAGACATCCGAGCGCAAGAAAGCAGACGGGACTAGCGGCACTCTGCAAGTAAGAATGAGCAGCATACCAGAGTATAAGCGAGCAAAATCCCAAAGAGCTTTGGCATGGCATCAGAGATCGCCTTATCAAGCGGTCGTCTGCACAGGGGCAGTTGGTGTTGTAACAGCTAGTGTTGTCACTTAAATGCAGCGTTTCAGTATCAGGATAATGAACTGTGATGGGGGCGAGCGCTCGCTGCTTCTCCCACATGCACACCATGATAGCCATGTAAAATGTATTACACATGAATGCGCGCGCCATGTCCCGCTCTAACAGAGGTGTCATTACTTCATCAGTATTTTATGTACCTTATGTATAATACAGGGCAGATACTGTAGTCACCGGTGGGCCACAAAGTTTCAACAAGTCGTCTAAATTAGAAAACAAGGATTTCTGCCCCCTAGAATAACACGATATCATTTCCTGTTCCTGTTGACATCATCATGGGACTTGTCTGTCAAAACTGTTACAGATCACTGTTGAAAAATGAAGTGAAATTTCTATGTGAAGACACAAAAATGATTTGATTAGTTATGGGGAATGTTTATTGTTTGTGTTACTGTGGGTTCAGACAACACAATCATTTTGTGTTTAAAAGATCTTTTGGTCGGGATGTTGCGAGGCAACCCGGATGCGACGTCAGCTGCCATCAACTATGATACGCGTCATGGGATAAAGCTAACTCTCCTTATGTTCCTTTTCTGTCCAGACGCACTTCAGGTCGGGCCATTTTCCCGGAATTTAAATAAGTACTTGTTAAGGTCACAGGAAGGCTAGGGACACCTTGGAGTCATGCTTGGATGGTTGATTCTAGTCATGCTTTAAAAAGGGAAAAGCCGACTGTTAAAGTGTGATGTTTTGATAAAACGTCTTCCAAAGACTGACTTTCCCCTTTACTTCAATGTTCATTTGCAAATACTAAGCAGTTAACCAATTAGCACGACATTAATAATATGTCCCCAAAATAATTCATATATTTGACGCTTTTCCGCTGTTCTATCTGCAGTCTTTTCATAAGAGGAGTTTTTTTGTGGTTTTAAGCTATCTCAATATAGTTTTACATCTCCTCTCTTAAGCTTCTCCCTGCATCTCTACCAACAACAGGCTGCTTTGTCTCTGTTTCTTTCAGGTGTATTGATATCAGTGACCCTCTCTTGTGATTGGCTGACTGTTTTGTTAGTGATGCACGCCCAGGCCAACTGCAGGTTTCCTTTGGTCTTGTCGCTTGCTTGACTGCTCGATGTTTTCTTCCAGATAAAAGTTTGGACAGTAGGCCTTGATGATGGTGAACATGATTGTGAGTTAGTGACACCTGTGGACCGATCAGTTTGATCATTTCAAGTGTTTTTATTTGGGATGTGACGTGAAATTCGTATAATACAAAAATAATCGATGAAGATGTGCGATTATTGTTCTTCCTTATTTCCTCTGGTTTTACTGGGGTTTACTGGTTGTAACATGTAACTCCCGTCAGAAGGTGGCGGTAATTGGCCTAAAAGCTGTCTGCCAGCCGCATTTAAACAACACAAGCAGAAGAAGAGCACGTTGTGAGTATTCGATTTATGTTCGAGTAGTTACGTGAGGATTTCGAATACTACTTTTGCTTGAAATGCCCGTCCTCAGTCTGTAGAGCACCTTGAACAGTTGTGTGATCTAAAAAGACGAGACAACCTTTCAAATGTGTGACGGCACAGTGCAAGATTGCAAATGAATGGCCGGTTGTCGACCTTTCGGGCCTGTGAACCTTCGTAGTGAGTCTGTGCTCGTAACCTCTCATCACTGTTGGTCAATAACCTCCAAGTACTGTGGGCAGACAGCGATGTTTTGTTCTGTATTTCTTTTTCAAGGCTTTACAGTCCTGAAAAAGTATCTTGAATACATTATTTGCTGCAGATATTTTGTCTTCCTTTTTTTTTTTTTATTATTATTATTCACCATGCGACCCCTTCAGTCTTATCCTGCAACACAGCGCAGCAACAGATGCAAATCCTTAATATTAGTTGTGGTAAGATTATGAATCAGAGGTCCCAAACAACATAAGCAATAATAAAAATGAAAAAAAAAACAAACATGGTTTAATTCAACGCCATTGTTTAAATGTTTTATAATGGTTCCGGTGTCATGTGTATATGATTGTAATTGTAGTGCGTCACAATGCCCTTTCCTTTGCTGGTTCCGAAACAAAAACAAATCTTCCTTCTGTTTAATCTCCGGCACATTCCCAGATAAGACTTTTCTGTAAACACCGGATTGATTGTTTACAAAATCTCGATTCTCTCTTTTGCCCTTTGCTCGTAATTAAATGCAATTAAGGAAATTATATTGACTCGATTGTGATAGCGCTGCCGGGCTCTCCATCAGACGGCAGACTAAAAGAATAACAAGTTTTCTGTTGCCTTTAAACCACAGACGAGAAGAAGTTTTAGGCCGACTCCCATACGAATAAGCAATTAGCGTTCGTTAAAGAAGTGTTTAGAAAATAATTATCAATACTGAGTCTGCTCGATGGACCAGAACGGAGAGATCGGAGTCTGAAGAGTGTAGATGGTGTTAGTTATGAAGTTATTGTAAGCACAGACGTGATGTCCACCTGCCTACAGCTTTTGGTTTGCCGTATACCTCATGGAAAATGTTCTCCAACCCAAACCCTAACCCTGTGGTATTCCAAGCACTTTAACACTAACTAGTAATCCTAAGAATTTAGTAACTCTTATGGAGTTATTGCCAAACTTTATTTTACTAAAGCCTGATTTAAACACGTAAATCCTTTAAGCAAAAACTTGAATTTTTAACTTTAATTGTAGTTTAACACGAGTATGAGTACAAGAATGGACTTTTCTGCAAAGAAGGAGGTATGTGAAATAGCATGTACTTGCATGTTCATAGATTATTGATTTGTCAATAATGTTGATAAAGTTTTTTTCTTCTGAAGTTTGTTGTGAAAAAACGACACAGACTGTTATTAAAAGCAGAGCATTTCGATGTCTTAAAACATGCTAAATGGGATATTTAAACAAATGGACCAAAGTATTACAGAAAATGCCTCTTCAGCCAAATAAAACATGTAATTTAATGTCTGCTTTGATTTGTCAAGTACTACATGGAGCTATATTTACTTTATAAAGCACTTCGTTCCAAATCACTGCTAAAGCAGGGTTTTTTTTTTCCCCCCCAGAAGTGATCTCTTCTTCTCAGGAAATCACTTTGATATATATTATTTACATCAGGAAGATACTTTGAAATAACACTGGGACTCCTACTTTAATAAATACAGGTATTATTGATTATTTCAGGGGTTTACCTACTGTTATATGTGCTATAAGTTCTTATAAGTCTTGTGTGCTCCATCCAAGGATAGAGAGGAGTATCAAAATTGTAGTTGTTCTCCAGTGAACTTCTTTAGGAAGGTTTTTCTTTAAGATTTTTTTTTTTGAAGTTGTTGCTAATTTATCAGCTGCTCTGTGTTTTCCAAAGTTTTAAAAAACTTTGCACATATATGGTAATAGTAAAGGTTAGACAGCTATGTGAAATTACTTTTTTTTTTATTAAACCTCATGCCCCTGAGTCTTCCATATACTTTTCTGTATTTGGTAAAAGAGTTTATTCCATTCTAAAAGTGAAATTATTGATAGAGCCGGTGAGAAATAACTTTCATAATGTGTGTGTTGATTTTTCATTCTTCCAGTATGTGTTAAAAAAAAATAATTTTTAAATCAATTGAAAAAATAGTTTTTGTCGTGTATAAAAATGATCATTTTTGGCCGTGGAAAGGGTTAAACCCAACAATTTTTCCACTTTGTTTTTACAGGGCTGCTGAATGTTAGATGTAGGACTTGATGGAGACATAAAAAAAAGTCTACTGTAGTGTTTATAGAAAATAAACTCTATCTGACGCAGAGTTCTCGTCTTCTCATCCCGATAGTTTCAGCACTGCGGTATTGAATGACTCATCATAACAATGACTAACATGACCTGTGAGCACACTTCAAGTGACAGTCAACTCGGGTATAGAATAGAATTTGCTCTCAGTGTTGCATGATGGAAAAAAAAAAAAAAAAAAAAAGACAACTCAGCCCACCCACGATTTCAAGTACTCGCACACAGGTTTTAATGGGTTTCAGGAATAGTCCAGCCGCCCCTACTCACTGCTCCTGCACATTGAATGTCCATGTGCACGAAGAGAGTCTGACCGCTTCATCTTGCATTGCAAAGTTAGACATGGCAAAATGTACATACGACACTGGCATTCGAGTAAGTCAGTATTGTTCCTGAAATGGCAAACAGTTGTACTGTGAATTGATATCTTGACATGAGATATAATAAGTGTTTTTTCATGGACCACCTCATTATGCACTGGCCTGATGTACTGCCTCCCTAAAGTATTGCTTTTTACATTTTGTTTTTCAGTTTAAAATCATGACCTCATCATCATTGTCCTTTGTGTTTTACACTGTGTTTCTAACAATCAAAAATGTGCAGTAGTAAAAGCAATGAGAAAAATGAGGTAAATCATAAGAGACAAAACAAAATTATAAAAATCTGTTTCGAAAAAAAACAATCAAAGTGATGTTTAGTAAGTAAAAGATAACAGATGATTTATTCTGTGTTCCTCCTGCAAGTTGTTTGGAAGTTGACCGACTCTAATGGCAAAAAAAACAGACAATTTGTCTTTAATCTCCAGCCAAAAAAAAAAAAAAAACTAATAAAAAACGGCTGGAGGGCCTGTGGCCACAGTCAAGCTCATCTGGAGTTTAAACAGCTGTCTCATCAGATTACACTGCTGTTTAATTTAAAAATGAAGTGCTTTCATACAGATCTCGCCGAGGGCATCAAGGAATCGTGCAGCTGCTTCGTGCCACTCGGCCACCAGAGACCCCCAAAGCAGGCTTTAAATGTAATGTCATGTGTTTCAAATATTAAAGACAGCTAAACATCGTATGGCATTTTTGCTTGAAATTTCAGGATCGTGTTTTAGTGCAAAGACAAATTTCAAAACGTATTATCATAAAATTATTACATCTCATGTTTTAACTCTACGTTTTCCAGGAACGTGGCCTCTTTACGTTGTTCATAAAATCGACTAAAACTGGGAAATTTTGCCCGTGTACCGCAACCAAGCATGTCCCTTCAACACCACAAACATGTCCTGACTTCTGTTGACTAGCGGGGTGAACGGCAATATTTCCAAAACCATTCATGCACAGGAGCCAGTTAATGCTAAAAAAAAAAATTAGGTACCCAAGCAAAACCGTAAGCAACATCAATGGAGCATTACATTACATTGCATTTCATTTAGCTGACGCTTTTATCCAAAGCGACTTAAAATAAGTGCATTTCAACCGTGAGGGTACAAAACCCAGAACAACAGGAATCAAGACAATACAATTTTCTTCAAGAAAGCCAAACTACAAAGTTCTGTCAGTAAGTGTCATTTTAAGCGCTGCTAAAGTTCTACTGTTCAAGGTAAAGTCTGAAGAGGTGTGTTTTTAGTTTGCGGCGGAAGATGTACAGAGT
This sequence comes from Brachyistius frenatus, assembly GCF_029030835.1. Lineage (NCBI taxonomy): Eukaryota > Metazoa > Chordata > Actinopteri > Embiotocidae > Brachyistius > Brachyistius frenatus. The sequence goes on from NW_027210627.1 coordinate 2,047,765, forward strand.
TTCTGCTGTCCTGATGTCGGTGGGGAGCTCATTCCACCATTTAGGAGCCGGGACAGCAAACAGTCGTGATTTTGTAGAGTGTTTAACTCAGTAAGGAGCAACAAGCCGATTGGTAGAAGCAGAGCGGAGGGAGCAATATCTGCACTCAGAGAGAGTCATGTGATGAAAAAGACCAGAGGAAGTGTGCATGAGGCTTTTTTTTTTGGTTGAAACCAGCCTGTTGCTGCATCTAGAAGTGACGCCAATGAGACTGATTTTAAACAGTGATGGTACAAAAAGTAAAACCAGAAAACATTTCTTCTGAAAAATGCTAAAATGCTCCTTAAAGTTAGAGAAAATCGCAGCCTGGGTGATAATTCTTTTGCCTGGGTTCCACGATACAAGTGACCTTTTTTTCATATTCCGCATAAAGTGGATTTCCTTCCACCTGCTTTTATGCACATTTACGGTTGTGCAAAAAAAACAGGTTTTGAAAGGCAATAAAAGGTTTTACACTTGGCCGAGGTGGAAAAAAAAACAAAACACTTTCTTGACGTTCTGTCAAAATTTGCCCCCACATTTGAGTTAAAACCCAGCCCTAGTAAATAATTTCACCGTTAATGTGAACATATTTATTATACCCAAAGCACCAACTAAAGGCCTGCTTTGTTGTTAATATGTTCATCAGGACATTTTGGCAGTATAGGTTTTGTTGTTTCAGCCTCTCTGGCGAGCTAAACTTTACATTCCCCCTCATCCCATTGTGATGCTGTGTTCTTGGCAGCAGAGTTGGGCGTGTTCATCTAAACTCAAATCTATACAAAACACAACAGGCCCATTCATAACTTTTTCTGTCAGAAATAATTGCGACGATGAGATTTACAGTAATCTTCATTGTGTTTGTCACAATCTGTTTCCTGCCTCTGAGATTTGCTGATATTTTGATAATACGATGCGACATTCGCGATACAATGGGGCCTACACTATTAGAACTATTCATTGCCGTGTGCTGATCGCTTTTGCACTCTTCTGTTTTATTTTCTGAACATGTTATCACCCGAAGAGTGCAGCTTCTCGAAGGCGGCATTTCGTTTCGGTTCTGTTCGGAAAGTCATTTCCGTCATCACCTGCCGAACTGTCTCGCTTAGGGATGACTGGTACGTCGACTTTTTAAGGTACGACAATATATTTTCAAACGAGATTTAAGACAAATCCATTTATATCGAAATAGTTTGACGTTGCGCCACATTTGCCGTTTCTTCCGCGAAGCTACGCCAGTGTTAGCACCTCTCCTCTCTGACTCTGAAATGAGACACACCGGCAAAGAGAGGCCAGAAGAGTGAGAGGGAGATTAAGAAGACACCGCCAGCTGCCAAGCCAAAGTAACTGGCGGATCTGAATGGCTTTTAAACAACGTTAGGATTGGCGAGAACGTTTTTGAAAGAAGGACAACTGTGAAAGCTTGAGCAGAACTAGTGTACGTCTAAAAGTGCAGCTGGTAATTAGCAGCTGTAATTAAGAATATAGCAAATTCATGGGAAAAAAAAAAAACATCACCACACAGTAACACCGGCAACCAAAAATGCGTAAATACGTTTTACTACATGCAGCAAAGATATGTTTTTTGTTTTTGTTTTTCATATCGCCAAGCCAGAGTCTGTTGTCAGTCACTGGCTGCTTCTACCTTTCAGTTACACCAGTAAGAGTTTGATATTAAAATACAGATTAGATTTTCTAGCTCTCCTCTGAGAAATATTTTCCTATTACTGAGTGAGTTTCGGTTCGCAAGGTCAACAACTTAGAGGAAGTCAAAGAATTATAAACTTGGTGACTTCAGAATAACGATATGGGCGAGCCTGAAGTGGAAAATATGAACAAAGTGGCGGCTCTTAAAAGATGCATATACTTTGGCTGCGAAACGTAGGTGTGGTGAGTGGAGATGAGAGCGTTTTGTGCACTCAAGGCGCTCGGTGAGATGGGCAGGAAGGATAAGGTGGATCTGAGACGAGCTGAGAGACACCGACACAGAGAAGCGAAAGTCATACTGAGATCAGATCCAGAACCACGGCCCTGTTTTAACCTGCTCGTTCAGGCACCGGTGACGTAAAGACGTGCAAAATATCATTGAAGTGCTCTTCATCCTGTTTAAACTGTAAAGCCCTTTTTTTTTTTTTGCTTTGACTAGAAATATGTGTCAATAGAATAGTCCGGCCCACCCGGATCCGCTCTCTCATTCAAACACCGAAAAAACAAAAATGTTCAGATATCTTCCATTCAGCGGCTCTGTAGGACTTTGTACAACATCTCCCTCAGAGATCTAGCTGCGTCCCAGAGTGCTCACCGAGTGGATGTGGAGTGTCGAGTGAAACAAGAGCCAGCCCAACCTCTAAAACAAACTCACAGCAACTGTTGAGAGGATATTGGAGTTGTTGGTTGTATTAGCTGAGATTAACATCGTAAGAGCCTGCACTGGGGATGTCCTGTGGGAACTTCCTGCATGTGTTGAAAAGACATTGCCCTTAATTTGGACCCGGAGCGTAATGGACACCCGGCGTTCTGCTTTTTGTAGAAGAGACGCTTCCCTGAACTTCTGTTTTGGAGGCCTACTTTCTCCAACAGCAATGACGGTGGCAATTTCAGTTGCCATTTATCTGAATGTAATATTTTCCACATCTTTTTTTTTTTTTTCTCCACATTATTTCACCTGTTTCCCGTACTGCGGGAGGGTTTTTATGACTTCTCCATTTGTTAACAAGTGGCAAGCACTTTAGGAAAGATGTGCCTTTTCTTGTACCTGCTTATGATGAAGGAGCCTACTGGCTTCTTACCGTTCCACATTTGAAAACATTTTTGCACTTTGGTGTTTTGCGTGTGTTTATAAGGGTGCTCAGGCCTTCATGTATGTGATCATAATTGTGAAGTAGGTTTAAGCAGAGAAAAGTTTTGTACTGAAAATGCCTGTGAGTGTGCAAATTGATGGGAACAAAGTAATGTAGCTGTTTCAAGTCTGCTCAACACAATGGCAGCTGTTTTTTTCTGTTCAAAAACGTTCAGCTCTTGATCAGACTTGATTCAGTAGACATCCAGGATTTTAGCTGAGTACAATTGTGGTATCCCTCCCGCCACCCCGCATGTTTTTTTCATGTAATTTTAAAGTGCACTTTCACTTTGAAAGTAACTTATACCAAATGTTTTATCCATTTGGTATTAAAATCAAAGAACAATTGTGTGTTCATGATCGAATCCCCCTTTATTGTTTTATTTCAGGGGAACTGGGTTTAAATCCAGTTAATGAGGTTGATGTGAGTCGCAGTGCACAGATGTGGGAAAACCATTTGACCACAGCTGTATAATACAAATACAGTAAAAACATTTTCATGTGAAAACAAGATATGATGCAAAAATCCACTCTGGCAGTGGTACAGCATGCCATTATTTATAGTCACAGGAATTCCCACTTCACAAGACATGGAGGGGTTTCTGTTGAGAACAGCGTTACATAACATACAGTCAGTGTTTCCAGACCAGCTTTGACCTGAGCTGTATCGTTGGGCTCACTGGGCAAATTTCTACACCTTTCTTAAAGCTCAGAGGTCTGTGATTAATGATAAGGAAAATGAGCCAGGAGAAAGTCCGTCGTAATATTGTCAGTTACATTTCTCACGTTGTGTGATTCAGTTCTCCTTTTTAGTTTAAACAAAGGATTCGGGTTGGTGAAAGATAGAGGTTTAAGCTCTAGGGATTTCCTAAAATTTCCAAGTCTAAAGGCGCGCACTCACAATCAATATATGTGGTGTGGCCGGTATGTCATGGATCAATGAAAACCAATTATAATATATCAAGGATCAAGGCTGATCAAACACTTGGTAATAGTTCGTGGTTGATGAGTGTTTTTTGTGTTTACCAACTCTCGACCCTCACCGCTTGTCTATGTGTTCGTCAGGGGACTTTGCGTTGGTTGTTTTGTTAATGAACATTTGGATTCCACTGAGCTGTTGCTGCGACCTTTCCGCTCCTGCCATCAGTGCTTCTCTAGTGCCAGTAGTGTCTGAATGAAAACTGATGCCTAAAGTATGAGCTACAAATATGTTTTTGTCTCGTGGGGTAATAAAGGCACAGTTTGACTCTGGTTTTGCAACATACTGTATTTTCTGCAGCTGACTTCTATTCCCTTATCCCTACATTTGTTCCCATCTCAAATTTGCAGCATGTACACACAACTTAGAGGCCTTCACTGAACTAAGGGAGGTTTATGAATCTACAAAAATCCTCACTCTGGTGGCCTGTGAGTATTAGATGCTACTTAAATATATTTTACTTGTCACAAACCAAGAATTCAGCCACACCCAGAAAATCTGCCAAAAAAAAAAAAAAGTGTTTACATCTGCTACTGTTATGCAAATATCAGAAGTTGGCAAGAAAAATAGTTGGTGGAAATTATTTTCTTGTTGTTACCGTTAAACCATAGATTGTATTTTAAAATGTTTGTAGTCTCTGCGTCTGAAAAGTGAAGCCAATGCAGAAGTGCACCAACATGCAATACCACCGAGTGCCAGTAGGGGCTGGCTCCATTAGACTACCATTCAAAAAGAGCCAACTTCTCTCATGAAATACAAAGTCTATAATGTTTTTCCACAAGTCATTCTGGTCTCATTGATCAAATTCCTTCCTTCTGGTCAGTGTTGTAGTGGTCCTTCTGAAAATAATGACATCATTACGTAGGTATTAGGCATCAAACAGAGGTACGTTAAGAGGTGTGCCTGGTTAGAGTGACATGCCTGGTTTACATTCACATTACCTGTATCGCTCTTCTCTTCAGCTCGTCCAAACGTGGTCATTAAGTATTTAAGACTATTTAACTAGGAAATGGGGAAATTAAAAGAGTGCCGGTCAACGCTCAAACAAATGAAAAGTAGGAAAATATATTTGTTTCATTTATTCATTCAGTAAAAGTTACAGTTTTCTTCGCTCCACACGGATCTGATGTTGCCATTTCTGTTTTTCTGCAGTGGAGCTGACACTTAAGTGGACATTTTGATCGCACGCTTCATTTACTTCATGATTTAGTCACGGTCATATTAAAAATATGATTTGATGAGCTTGTTTGTGTTAGAGAAAACAAACCCTTTTCCATTGTTGAACATCCCCACATTCTGGCCCTCCTCAAGTAGTCCTAGTGCTCAACTTTGTCCACAAGATATAAAAAACTAAGAAGTTCCCCATGAAACTCGCTGTAATTAATCATAAACACCAGATCCTAATTGTAGTATCATTTTATTTTTGTACTTTGTGTGGTAAGCTTTGCTTCCACTGCGCTGAGCTGGGCTAAACAGACAGTGAACTCTGACCTCAGAGCTGAGAATCCACCAGATGTCTGCCGTTGGCAAATCTCAAATGCAGCGGTGACCTCTCGCTGGCCCGAATATGTAATTTATGATGATGGTCCAAAATGTATTATGAAGAGTTCCAACTATTCTTACAGCTGTTATTGTTCTGTCGGGTCTTCACAAACAATTTTACACAGCCTTTCAAATAATAGATGTGTCCTTTTAGTCAGGCACTGTTGCAGCACATTGTTGTAACAATCAGCTTCAAATGGCATGACTTTAAATCACAACTGACACTGCTTCAAAACAATAAAGAAATTCTGTTTTAACAAATAACAGCATATTAGATATGTCAAACAAGAACAGAGAAAAGAATAATTTGAGTTTCATTACATTTATGCCCTTTTACTTATTAAAACGGTACTAAATGTGCACGTATAGTTAATTCTGATTAAGATAAGTTATGAGCACGCAGAAAAGGAAATTTAATGAGGCTGCAAATCTAATTGTGATTATATAGGCTGGTAATGGCCTTTTAGTTCAGAAGCAAAGTAGTATCGTTCGTATTGGATTTCTCGTTCCAGCAAAACAGGCCATAAATGTGGAAATGAAACAGACCATAATGACCGCATTTATGAGGCATTTGCTGCAGCCTTAATTTGTCCATCTGCGTTTGTCTCACAAGGCCAAACTCACACTTCTCTCACTCCGAAAGCTCGTGATTTTATTTTATTTTGATGACACAAGTTGTCAAAAATACAGAACAATTTTCCCAGGGGAAGATTGTTTCGAAGTTTTAGGAAATATCTTACAGGAAATCTCCGTCTCTGGCTTCATGCAGAAGATATATTAGTGCGCTGGTGGTAATATCTGCAACCCATCACGAAAGCAATTTCCGTAGATACTGGACACCAACAGGTGCATCCACTCTCGCTGAAAACACATGGAATATTTTGGAACAGAAAATGGAAGTCCTAAAATATAACTTCGTAGTCCTGAAGGAAAACATGACTAATAACATAGGCAGATATGGCTGTGCCTGGCTGGGTTCATTTTAATTAGGGAAACATGTTTCCACTCTGCTGCATTTGCTGGAACCCCAAAGCAAAATCACATTATTAATACGTTTATTTGTTAGTGTGCAACATTGATGGGAAAAATATATATATATATATATTTATGGCCTTTATATATATAAAGGTTTTTGTCACGTAAACCATTTCATCGACGAGTCATGACCCTTTTAAGAATCAAGCCCCACCAGAAAGCGGTACAGCTCAGTTCAGTTATGTCTTCACTAAATAGGTGGTTCTAAAGCCTTTTTCCAAAGATACTACTCTCAGAGACATTTGGCAAACTACCAGAACCTATAGGTGTCACTGCTGACATTCAAGTCAGGAATATGTTAGCAGTATCTAAGCATTATTCCAGCTCTCATTTTTTGTGAGGCATCTAGTTTAAGGCTCTGTCATGTGCTCTCACGCTGGCTAAACAAATCTGATGCCAAAAATAAGAGCGTCTGTCTTGAACATTATTCTATAAAGTACCGTAGTTGGCGGAGGCATCCAGACACAGCTGTCTAAGTTCACAAAAGTGTCCGTGCAGATTCTTTGCTCTTTTCCCTTCCTTCTACAGTTTCACATCTGTTTCAGTAACCGGGATTAAACTCAAAGACTTTAACATCAGAGACCACCAGAGTCTCCTGTGTCTTTGTGTTTAGGCTACAAAAACACTCAAATATTTAAAAGTTGTATATATTTTTTTGACATGCATTCATAAGCAACTGCATGCAGGGTGGTACACTATCGAGGCAAATGAAGAATCCACGGGTGGATCAGTTAGTTTGGAGACGGCTCCTGTTTCTAGCGAATGGTGCCCGGCACCGTGACATGCATGGAGCACAGAGAAGCTATAACCTTTGTGAGTAATTACTCAATTACGTGTTGCTAGATCAAAATCAGCAACTCGGCTACAATATGAAATAAAAATGCACGTACAAGTTCATACTGTTTGTATACAATATGATTATATTAGTAATAATAAAACTGGTTTCATTGCCTTGGACCGCCCTGAGACCTTTAGGAGAAAGTTGACAGTACTGGTATAATTCCATTGTTTTTTTCAACAAAAGGTTTTCCAGGAATTTGTGACATTAATTCTTTGCGAACCCAATTTTAAATCCAAACGCGCTGCTGTCGCTGCACCTTCTCAGGCAGAAGGCACAGTGAGTGTTCAGGGTGACGTTTGCATTATGAATAACCCGGCTTGTCTCAAACCAACCGAAAGGGAAAACAAGGCAACACAATAGAAATAGAAAGTGGGGAAGTTTAAGTTCCTGTTCCTCTTTTGTCCCCCTTCTTGAGAGAAGTGAGAGAGAGAGAGGGAGACACTCTGGGTGTGTCTATTTTTTAAAGTGGGAAATGGGGTTGGGGGAGGTTGAAGCCCGACTCTCTGGAGAATACAGGAAACTGAGGGGGGAAAAGGAAGAAACGCTCACATTTTTAAGATATCAGTTCACCAGACCCGGCTTCAGCGTGTTTTCACTTTGAAGATGACTAAACAAAATGGCATTGTTAATGTATGTGGCAGACCGTATTGGTCAAGACACCAAAGAGAGGGAAGGCGTCGACAGAGGAAGGAAGTCTTAATGGTGCCGGCTGTCTGCTGCCTGGCTTCCGAGCCCGGAGATAACCCGTCAGAAATAAGTGGTCAGCACAGACGATTTCTCAGCCAGGATCAGTAAGTTCCTGGAAATAATCCGATAAAGCCTATATAACTCTCTGTAAACCCACAACCTGTAGTTCTTGTCTTCTCTTTGTGTAGGTTTTTAATAAACAGGCTTCTGTAAATGTTTGGAGGAGATTTTTATTCTCACAGGACATAGTTGGGATTCGCTGCATGTATCTCCTTGTGATTAACTAATGATTAAATGTCTGTAGCTTCATATTTACACATATGAGAGTGTTATTGATCTAATTGTCTAACTCTCTCCAAAAAAAAGAATTTGAAATTATTTCTCAAAATGTCAAACTATTCTTTGATCTTGGCAAAATTACTGGAAACAGCTGGAATATAAATTATGTATTTTGCTTTCCCGTCTTTTTACTAAACGGTTTTCTGGATGTAGCTTCATATTTACAGATATAAGAGCGATATTGATCTTATTGCCTTAATTCTCCAAGAAAGAACATTTCTCAAAAAGCATTTATTTCCATTTCAAATATTTGTGCTCAGCTAACGGTTTTCTGGCTGTAGCTTCATATTTTTACAGATATGACATTATTATTGATTTTCTAAACTCATTATTTGCATAGAAGAAAATGAAGTGATTTCACAAAATGTTAAACCAGTCTTTGGACTCTACACAATTGCTGGACATAAACCAGGTTTCACAATATGTATTTCCATTCCCAGTATTTGTGTTAAGTTAATGGTTTCCTGTAGCTTTGTATTTACAGATATGAGAGCATTAATATTCTACTTATCTAATTCTCAGCATGAAAAAAAACTCCCGAAACTGTGGAAAGACTGAAAGTGTAAATATTTTAAGACACTTGTCTGATATTCATGAGGTTAAGAATGTAATTATATACACGACCCTCCTCTTGATGGACGGACGTATACATACATGCAAAAACATTGCTGTGAACATCAGACATAATCATAAGTCAGTGCAGTTTAAAAAAAAAAGAAAAAAAAAAAGGTTCACATCCTCCGAAAATTATATTTTGCATGATAGAATTTGCTCTTCATCTCCATCTCTTTAGAAAAGGGCAGCAGGTCCTGTCTTTGAAACTAGGCTCCATGAAATGAAATCCAGATGTTTCACCAGAAGATTCTCACAGAAGAAAAATGCATGTGCGTGCATCACAAGAGGGGGGGGAATTATGGGATAGGACATACTATAAATAACAGATATCCTTACGGGTGAAACAGTGCTTTGAAGAGGAACATTTTTTTCTTCAAATTCTAGCCTTTCGTCAGCTCGTTTTGTGAATCTCGTGCCATGTAGTCGTAGAAGGATAATGCAGCTGTGCAACGTCAAGGTATTTTGTAGTTCAACTGCTCAGTGTGCCAGATTTTAGACATAAAATCATTTCATAAAAAACAATTTTGAAAAATGGAGCGCAAATAGTACCAAAGTAAATGTCAGCACCCGAAGCCCTGACAGCTAAAAGCGCACACGGGCTCGGCCTTAGAGCGAGGTTACCAGGACAACCGATGACCCTGCTCGCATGTGTTCGCTGAACTTTAGTCGCGCCGCTTCCTCTGAGACTTCTGAAATGGGGGAGGAAAGGTATTACACACGGCAGGCTCCGAGTGGCCCGCCCAGTATTAGGAATAAAACAACAACACACAGAGTTTAAGAAGAGACGATTACAAGGAATACAGCTTTGACAGACGTTGGCTTCCTAATTCTCAGCGTTAGTGTCTTTTTCACAAGATAGAATACCCAAATTTGACATTTTTCAGTATTAAAGTTAAGATACGTGAAATAGCAAAAAAATATTTCTTCAAAAAGAATTGCTCGCCAGTTTCACCTACCTGTACAAACTAAATGCATTTAATCATAGCAGTCCGCGACGGTTCGTTGATACGTTACATTCATTTACTCCAACATAAATATCATAAAACTTACATGATTTAAAACGAAAATGTGTTCAAGTGGATGTAGCCTGCATTGAAATTTGAGACCAAATGAAAAAGGCATTTGTTTTTGTTTTTTTTGATACTGGACGGTACTGAGGCTATTCGGCCCGCCCAATAAAAGGATCAAAGTTCGGTCCCAAGCCCTCGTTCCGATTGATCACCGCCCACAAGTGCAGCACAGATGTGTGAGAAAGGATATATTCTTTACTTCTCCGCTGCAGTTGTAAGAAAACAAACGCGGGGGCGACTGGTCTCTTTACTTTGAGATGTACGACTTCCCGGTGTAAACATTAACATCTCGGGATCTAAGGATCGTTGCCGTCAATGAGGACGACGAGCTCATGACGCGCTGCCTTGTCAGCCGCAGCTGCGCAATCAATCGGCCGGGAATCAAACGGGGCCAGATCAGTGAACACGACGGTCCTCGGCCCGAGGCGCAATCAGCACCGCATCAAACCCGGCTCGGACATCGACGCCGCATCCTTTTTCACCGCCGCGAGTCGCTGAACCGGCCCCGCGAAGGTTTTCTCCGTTAACCGGAGAACGATCGGCGTTGAAAGCGGCCAGTTCGCCGGCCGCTGCGTGCAATTAGCAGCTGATCTTCAGCACATGCGCGTCAGACACTCGCGCAACGCTACGCCTCCCACGCAGAGCGCCAGCAAACCGCAGCGGGAGAGTTTACTTGCCACTTCGAGCCACCTCGAACAAACAAAAAATATCGGGCCTGGGATTATTAATTCAGGAGTTTGATATTTTGCTTCGTCGGAGGTGACCGACGCCACGCACACGGCCAACAACAGTTTGAGTGAACTGACAATTTTATTTTAAACCGTCTTCAACTGTTTTCACGAAGCTGATTATTTTTTTAAACATGCCCAAGATTTTTTTTTTTTTTTTTTTTTTACTGTTCTCTTTAATGATGGCGAAGGTGTTTCTTGACAGAACGAACAGAGCTGCCGTACGTCAGCCCAAATAAGATGACATCAGTGGAAGTACGGAGCTGGCTGCAATGTAGAAAAGAAAAGGCTCTCGATGGCGAAGTGGAGCCTTGTTACTGCGTGGTGGGCTCCGCCTGCATATTATAAACACTCAGGCTTTACGTTGACCTACTGTTTAAGGTGTCACGGTTCAAAGTGAATTCAGTGCAAAGATACAAGGGGACTCAAACCAGCCTCCTGGCGCTGTGAATGGAGCGCGAGGGTTCACGCGAACTGGACACGTTTCAACAACCAAAAACCGCGCGCAGATCTCCGACCTTCATGAATCACGTTTATAAAGTGCGGTGAGACGAGAAACATAACTTCACTCGCGTAACACGCCGCCACCCTGTCGGCGCTTACGTTTGATGGATAGCTTTCAGCTGAAGTGTGCACAGCTGGTGGATGGGCTGCCTTGTGCAAATACACAGACGGTCACAACACAACCCGTCCGATTACCACAAAAATCTGCTTTGTGTAAGCCATTTGATATTGCGCGTTGTATATTATTAACATCTACTCTTGCGAGTAGCAATTCCAAACGGTACGAAAAGGTTGAGCTGTGGGGTTCTAGCACTTTTGTGGCGAAGCTAAATGTGTCTCGATCACGCCGTTCGCTCCATTATGTCCAGAATCCACAGGGCTGCCGCGAGACAGTCGCGGCTACTCCGAAAGAAAATAGGCTTCGGCAGGGAAACAAAAGGAGCCAAAGGGCAGTGAAAATGCTCGACTTGAGGTTTGCTCATACCCTACTCCTTTTTTTTTCTTCTTTTTTTTTCTCCCTCAAGCAACCCCCCTGCTGTCTGGAGATAACAGTGGTACAGTTCAATCTGGGAGATGAAAATGGGGGGAGGTGAGAGACAATCCAGGGTTGCAAAATTTCCTTCAGTACAGTCATCGTTATCAGTGGCTCTTTTTGTGCGTACATATACTCACATGTGCACAATATATTCCATTAACAGTATATATTGCACTACGCTGACGCACCTATTGCTGTTACTGTATACTTGTTCTGTGAAACCGGCTGTAATTTTGGACGCGAGTTGCAATACAGGGCAGTTTCCTGTCTGAATTAGTTCATCATCGGGCTAGTAGGACCAAATGAAATCATTGGGAGGCTGACATGCTTTATGACCACGGACCATTTGCTCACATTGGAGTTACGTAAGAACAACCATTTCTACACCGAGTGTCTCAGTGAGTATACCAGACAAGAGAAGGGAGTCATATTGTGAAATGAGCAGTGTAGCCAGGCCAACAACTCACATCACCTCTTGTCTCTGGGGAAATAAATGTTTTAAAAGGGGAGTATGATAAATAAAGTGCAATTTTTCTTTCTTTAAAAAAAATTAAAAAATAAAACAACTTTGTTCCACCACATTGAGCTCCCTACAGGGATCATGTCAAGCAGCGTTATTGTCTCCATCGTTGCAATTTAGATGGACTGTACTTTCAGTGCTCCTGTGTTTGAGTCGAAATGAGGTCCTGGCTTCCGCTTTAGAGATCTGAGACAAGTAATCTCACGAGATATTATGTTAAAGAGCCACATGGTGTGTGTCTATTTATCTTTCTTTCGTGATATGGACTATCATTGTTAGCACATGTAGGCCAGTTCAAGGGTTAAGTTTAGATTTAAGTTGAGGTTAGCGCTGGGGTTTCAGCCCAAATCAGGATTTTTTTTTTTGTCATAGCCAGATTGTATCCAGATTGATTTTTGAAGGTCTGGTCAGAAGAAAATGAAATGGGATTTTTGCAAATCTGAAACAAACCATGCTTGAAGGTGGTTTGAAATGCGATTTCAATCGGGTTTCTACAGATGCATCCCAGTCCGGACGCTGTTGTGGCTCTAGTGAGCAAGAAATCCGATGTCTTACGAGACATTATTGGGACGGTCAGGGCATTTGGACCAGTCCTCTACAGTGAGACCTTCAATGAACTCTTTGAGGGTTTAGATTTTAGGTCTGGGTAAAGTCTGGGGTTTGGCATTAAGTTGTAATTGTTAGTAGTAAGGGGCTAGTAAAAGTGAAGTGTCCTCATACAGATATAGTGCCTTGTGGCGACTGCCACTCCTGTTAGCATTCCAGCTTAAAGTTTGGCAGCTTGAATACATTTGCACTGCAACTCGTTAAATTTGTATTTATTTACAATCTTTAAGATTTTAAAGTTTGTCCAACAGGACCGGGTTTGATTCTTCTCGTCATCAGTGTGATACGAAATACTATCACACGATAGGCCTGCATGCTTAAACCCGTTGAGATGCAGGATATAATACTTTTAATACATTTTGTTAATGCAGTGTAGCTGTCTGTTTGTACTGGCTTCACTCGGTTGATTGTAGGCCTACACAGCCGCTGTTGGAACGGACAGGCACCAGGTTAAATGTTCTTTTTTGTTTTGCTAAAAAATAAAAAATGAAATCAATATTTCCATACTTAATACTTTATTTAATAGTTAAATACTTACCAAAATACACACATAAGTCAGCAAAGGTAAAAATCCAAACAAAATATTTGCAAGGATATGCTGGGTCAGTTTAGGAAATCCAAAATACCGCAAAGAAAATCACAAGGTGCACAATCTGGGAGAATTGAGCATTTGCCTGAAGACCTGTATGACTCTCTAATTCTCCACAGAGCCTCAATCCTTTATGATTTATTAGAAACCAGTCTGAATAGGAAGAAGCAGACACAGCCCTGACTGAAAAAGACCATGCATCTTTTCCACAGACAGCTATTTAGAAAAACACCTTGGGGCCTCTTACAGTTCATGAAAAGGTCAACGATCGACTGTACAAAAGGTTAACGTGAGGTTATCTAAGGATTTCCTCTTATCATATCTTCCAGATGGCCATACTGCTACAGATAGCCTCATCTTCCTGACCTCCAAGTGGAACCCCTAACAACATTATTTGGCTCAATTAAACTGACATTTGAAACTTTGCCTCAGTCTCACATTATCTCATTTTGAGTCACGGCTGCACGTACACACAATCATCTGTGTGCAGCCACCAATTTGCTGATTCATCCTAATTTCCGTAGCTTGGAGGAGTGATTTATTTTCATTATTTTCAAAGCCAAATGCTGCCTGTCGTTTTATTGTTTTGCGGATAAACCAGAGCTGGCTTAACCCTCGCAGGTCTGTTTAATGTTCAAGCAATTTTATTGAGGCTTTCACCGTTGGTGCCATATCCTTTCCTTGTATCGCTCAAAAACGAGCCGTAAAAGCGAGAGTTCGCATCCAGGAATCAAACGCGGTTAATACAGAGTGATCAAACCCTGAGTTCTTCTGTTCTGACCCTTATCTGACTCCACGCAGGTGTCAGACCACAAACATGACAACTCAAACACATTATCCCAGCACGCAGCCCGCTTCCTCTTATTTGTACAGCTGAAGCCCCGGTCGCCTTGGTTGAAAGGCACCGATGATGCACTTGCGTTACCAAACAGGTGAGGGGGGCCTTTTGCGGCCACACAGCCATGAAAAAGTCAAGTAAAGTAAACATGTGCATCCTCGGCTCGGCTCGGCTCGTTGTGCTCGTTCACCACCGTCATATCTTTTTACACAGTGCTTCGGGCAGTTTGATTTTTCGGATTCAGCTCGTGATGCCCACGCATACAGTAACGTTTCCCCTGACTCATGAGTCACCTCGCTCAAACAGAGAGCTGGTTTCTTCAAACATCCATCTCATGCATTTATCTCGCAATGAATTTATTCCCACTGTTAGTCCAGCTTTTTGGATTAAATGTGACATGAACACAGCTTTGGGTTTGGCACTAAAACTACTTGGTTAGGATTCAGAAAAGACCATGGTTTTGTTTAAAAAAAAATTTTTTTTTAAAAAGTCATTTTATGCAACGAAATAAGTTTACTCCATTACTTAAGCAGCTAACTTGCATTACTTTAAATAATTTTGCATGTTCTTTTGCTTCCTCCAACACCTGTTTCTCAGGCAAAGTTTTGATCCTCAACCTGCTCCCTACGCACACTTTCTCACTCTTTCTACTAAGTCGCATGACCTCCTCCTTCGACCGGGGTGTCTTCTGACAAAAGAAGGCTACCTTGTGCGGATCTTTGTCATTTGGCAAAATGACAGTATTTGTCGCCTTGGAAATGAGAACGGGCACATTTTTCTCAGGTGCGGATTTGACAGCGACATTTCCTCATCTTGGAACGAAATTCAGAATCCGCCTGTTACTTTTGAAGGCTACCAAGTCCAAACTCGGAATCGGCAACCATCTGTCAAATGTGTGACCGAAATGAAGCATTACAGGAAAAACAAAAACAAGTCGAGGTCAAGAAACATCCTCATCATCAAAGCTAATTTCACATAACAGAAAGTCTGCGAAGCATTTAACCACAACAGTCCAGAGACGGAGCGAAACCCCGGTGTCTTTACCGAGCCCTTCTTGTGACATACGTTGGGTTCAGAACAGCATGAGAAACAGCTGCTCTGCATTTGCACCCCAAGCCAAACAAATATTGAAAGACGTTCCAGCTAAACTTCATAAGCAGCACTGGTGTTCTATCTCTGCTGGAGAGAATGTTTGTATGTAACTCAGTCAACTGTGAAAGGCTGAAACAGCAAGTTCACCATCATAAATCAATTTGACGACGTTTTGGGCTTTAAAGCTATCAACAGCCATCTTTGATCCACCCTGCCTGCAGAGCACATGTCCCATCTTCTATTGTTCACACGGGGTCAGAATCCCCTTTGTCTTTCGAATGCAAGATGTTGAAATCAGCTGGAATCGAGCAAGTTACATAATTATTTAATTGTAATAGATGTGCTGTCATGTTGTACAAGCTTTTAGCCGTGCTAGCTGCTGGTGTTGTGGGTGGTAGAGGCGGCCGCTCTGTCAATCCACACTGAAATACCTCTAAAATGATGTACAGTCATTAATGGCTGCCACAGCTAAAAAAAATCCTAACAGTTCTTGTGATTCCTTGACTTTTCTTCTCGTGCAATAGACTGTATATAAAAATGGACAGAACCTCAGAGTCTGAAAAGTGACACCTGTGCCTTAAAGTGCAATACCACTGAAGGCCACTAGGGGCTGGCTTCAAAAAACCTCTGGCTCTCATTTAAAAAAATAAAATTAATACTGTCAACTTCTCTCATAGAATTCAAAGTCAGTAGTTGTTCTCCACAAGTCTTTTGCTCAGTGCTCTAATGGTCCTTCTGATAATAACTCCATAATTTATTCAATATTAGGCCTCAGAGAGAGGTACATTTGGGGTCGTGGTTTGCTTAACATGCCTGTGGTTTAGACAGGTTTCAGGTACAGGTGAACGGAGCCTAGTGTCTTAGGGTTCTCAGCCAGATCCACCCCTTGTTCCTCCCAAGCTCCTCCAAATATGGTCACATCTGGCTCCAAAAAACCAAGATGTCGACGGCCAAAATGCCACACTCGAGGCTTCAACACAACATTTCAAAACCAGCGGTTGGGTTGGGACTTGGTGCGAGCTGAAGGTTGAATTCTTTTGCTTTTGAGTGAAATCTGTTGCCATGAAATGCAGGGTTCATAAATTTGGATTTTAATGAAAACCCCTGAATGTCAGAGTTTTCAGAAGTATCTCCACATCTACTTGATGGAACGGCAAAATCCTTTCCGTGGGATTCGTTAGGTTAAGCCCTATTTTTGCCCGGCCAAAAGAGGTATCTCACTTCCTGCACATATACAGTACATAGATCACTAGACTGTCTTGAAAACATGACTTTACATTCCAGCATTTTGACCCCAAACCCTTTTCAACCCGGCCAACTGCGCCACAGAGTATTTTAGGAATCACATCCAAAGTTTTTATCATTTCACTCACTAGCTTTATTTATGGCTTTTGATTTACTCACAAGCTGATGCTGATTAGGGAGCATGAAGATGTAGACAGAGTGTGACACAGATGAAGGCCTGATTACTGAGCAATGCAATTGTCCTACAGGATGTCCTCTGCAGGGTTGGAACACATGTGTATAAAGTGGATTTCATTTCAGCAGAACACCGCAAAAGGATATCAAAATTGAATTGTATTAGAAACAGAGCTGAGGTACAGTATTGGTTGTTTGCAGAATGGCCAAATTTACTGACCTAAATCCCCCCATCCTGCTGGGACCTAAAAATGAACGGCGTGAAATAGGCTTTTAGAAAGTGTAAACCCCAGTTTGAGAATGAAACCTATATGGCCGCATGCCTCCATGCTCACATACACATGTGTGACAAACACCAATGGAGGAAGTGAAATGACCCAACAATCTCACAGGGTATCCATGTCTACCCTCTTTTCAACTCCAGGCTATTTCTGAACTCATTTACAGCAAGTGGTACTATTTTGGGTCAACAGGGGGACTGGTGTGGGAGTGGGAGGGGGGGAGGGATGGAGGGAGGGAGGGAGGGGGACTCTCACAATAACTCCAACAAACACCAGCAGTGTAACATGTAACATATGCAGATTGCTCCAAGCAGTGAAACCTTTCAAACCCAACCACTGGCTTAAAAAACCTCCATTTTATTTTCAATTAAAGCCCAAATTACAGATAATAGACAGTTAAAAGCAGCACTGAACATTTAATGAAATTATTCAAGAGCTCTCTCACAACGGTTTTCAACCAGGACGTTGCTCATTAATGCTATAATTAAATTAAATATTTATCCAATTTGGGTTATTTAGTTGGGTAGAATTGAACGACAAACTAATCGTAATGTCGAATTCTTTCAGAAAACAAATACTTATTCTAAACAAAAGCCTGCCAATATTGTGCATTATTCTTATTGTTAGCGACTATTGAGAAAACTTTGAAACTGTAAAATAAAATTTCTCTGATGTACATTTACCAAAGGTGTCGCAAAGTACATTTTGAAGTCAGCTTGATCTCAGGGTCTTGAAATGCCTTCGAATGTAATTGAAATTAAACAGGATTCAAGAACAGCAGAAAGTACATCGTAATCATGGTTAATGGAGTCGCTGGAAAGCTTTATTGCGTTCCTAAATGTCAAAACGCAGGGCAGATGGGGCTTCTTGAAAACATCAGGGTCTAGTTTGTAAAACACGCATGTTAAAAGCAACAGATGAGCTTTGATTATAAGTTATTGTAATTTAAAACCCTGAATTTCTGCCAGAATGGGCCACGTCCACCGCAGGTTGTCCTGCCAGTTCATTTTGCGGAGATTAACTTGACCAAACTGTGACAGTTCGATTTGAGTGTCTTGCCCAGGGTGGATTACAAAAACAGATTTTAGTATTTAACACCATTAGATGCAAAGCGTGTGTGTGTGTGTGTGTGTGTGTGTGTGTGTGTGTGTGTGTGTGTGTGTGTCTTCTGTATTTGGGGATCTTTTCCGTCCTTGTGGGATCCATTATCATGGGTATCAAAGGCAGGTCCTAATGAGGCAAAACGTCATTCTGGAGGTCTCGTAAAAGGTTAGAGGTAAGGTGTTGATTGGTTCGGGTTGAGGTTAGGTTGTGCACAACGCATTGCAGTCAGTGCAGCGTCCTCAAGAGGATAGAGAAGGTCATATAAATTCAATAATTTCTGCTCTATAAATAAAATAGCAGGGTTAGTGGTTGTATACGTGTCAAAAACACACAGTCCACTTCTTAGCCCACCAGTAGTAGTTTGATTTTTCAGTCTTGTAAAAGTTCTCCCCCAACTTTAACCAACACTCTTTCACATTGTGTACTGTACATTTTGTGTGTACTGGTGGTAAAAGTAAAAACAATTTAAAAGTGTAGATCTTCTGACTAAGGTGGTTTTTTTTTTTTTTTGGAAACCCGCAATTAAAAGAAACATTTAAAAAAAAAAAAAAAAAGAAAATATGTCCGTGGCTTTTCAACTTTTGCACTCATCTTCATCCAGTGTGGTCCGAATGAATTAAAAATGCAACCCCTTTTTTTCTTCACTACTAATGAGGATTTTTTTGACATAACTGGAAACTCTTGTAAATACACAAGCTAAGCACGCCTGCTAATAGCCTGCTGTTAAAACAAATACTGTTGAGCTGGCCTCTTGCCTGTGTAACAGATACCCCCCCCCCCACTCTTTTTTTTTTTTTACCGGCGGGTTGCATTCGCTGTCTGGCCCGGAGGAGGTTCACGTTTCGAAAGCCTGGCAGTGCAGTGGCATGTGAAAAATGTCCCGCATGTGGCGAGGACAGGAGGAAATGTAGAAAAATAGGGCCATGTTTTTATGCATCGTGTTGTTTGGTGCTTTGTTATCGTGCAGCTTGTATTTCACGAACTCCAGACCTTGGCCGACAACAAATTACAGAACGCATTATTTATGAGTAACGCGATGGGTTGCTGTGAATTTTTTTTTTTTTTTCTTCCCATGTTATTAACATGTTTTATTTAACAGCATTTGCTTGTAAAGCACAACTATATGCTATCCTGGTATGACCAGAGCCGAATCCTCCGTGTAGCTGGACACACTCCATTGGGAATTGTTTCCAGTTGTTGCATCCGAATGGGCGTGGGACCTCGGGTTAATTTCAAAACTATTTGAGCAGCCTTTCCCTAATTGGCTTTGACCACCACATGACGCGTGCTTGTGTGCCAAAACTCACCACGCCGTAAACAACGTAAATCCTCCTCCAGTGTGAGCAGATTGCAGTGCCGTGTGGGTAAATGACCATTGCAGACCGTGTAAAGTCAATTCACGGGAACAAGGAGCATTCTTCTCGCTCCGGCTTCGATTCTCCAATATTTGCTATCGATATTTGTCTGTATCACTTTGTCTGGCCCTCCCACCACCTCCATTGTTGGAACTGCATTTCCAATCAATTTACTTGACTTCCAAGTCATCAAACTCAGCCGCCCACACTGGTTGCTAATTGGTCCGCCCTTTAAAGCGTCTGCCCGAGCTTTCGTTTGACCAGGGTTGCCGCGCTGTAACTTCTGCTCACTCGAATAGGGGAACTGTGGCTCTTAACGTATCCAATCGTCATGGGGACGAGTCATTTCGCCGGGGGTCGTGACGCTAAAAACAATTTATGCGGCCGTAGCCGTGGCGACGAAGCAGGCTACAGCGGATCAGAGTATAAGTGAGCATGCGTCGGCAGTGTTGTTGTTTTTACTGTCATTGGCAGAAGAACAAGTCAAAAGCTTCCCACAGACGTAGCTTCCAGGTCAGAAAAGGGAGGCTGGTGCAGAAGTGCCTTAAAGTATAATACAAACGAGGGCTGCTTGGGGTTGGCTCGAAAAATGTCCGTATTCTCCCATTCAACTTCTCTTAAAAAAAAAAAAAATCCCATCATAAATTTAACATTAAGCCTGAAACATTTGTATGTCTCGGGGGCGTTGTCTGTTTGATTGACGGGCCTGTGGTGCAGACATGTTTCCACTACAGGTGGGTGGGCATAGTATCCTCAGAGTTGAGTCAAATTCACCGTAAGCTCCTCCTCAGCTCGTCCAAATGTGGTCAATTCTGGCTCAAAAATGGCAAGACGGTGACAGCCGAAATACCACAGTTCAGGCTTCAGGAGGGCATCTCACAAACCTGCTTGGTTCAACACTGCCGGTTCAAAGTCAGCTCGGGAGAAAAGGCTGGAAAGTTGGGTAAGATGCCTGTAAGTCGCAAATTCAGACCACTTAAAACTGGATTGAATTATGTTTTGAATTCTATAAGTTTTTGTTCATAAGTCAAGTTTTAGTAAAAGGCAACTCCACTAACTTCATACATCAAACTCTGTTTACAGGTCTAATGGCAAACAACTGCATATTTGGAAGTTGTGTCAATCCTTTTGTAGCTCTGGAGGGAGCAGTTTAAAGTCTGATAAATTACCTCAAATGATCTGGTGTTAGAACAATGTCAACTTGCCAGATCTCTTCAGCCGGCTCCTCATCTCTGCTCACAGCAAGAATATTTTAACGCTACATCAGTCACTACTAACAGAACAAATGCAAATCTCTGCCCAGATTGTCATCATCTCTACAAACTGACCGTATTAAAAAAAAAACAACAACAACAACAACAACAACAAAAACACAAAATGGAGTTCACTGCATGCAACATACGAACACACCACAAAAGCTCCATGTCATGGGACTAACAGTTCCCTCAACAAATCATTCACAGTCGAGTGCTTTTTGCCTCAAAAAGAGTTGAAGAGCTGTAAAAATGCCGGAGAAAAATATAGTGGTGAGGCAAGCAAGCAGCTCACAAGAGGTGTAAGAGTGTTTCATTTACTGTCCCCCGTAGGCCAGTGATAATCCCGCTGGCGTTTTATGATCTACCAAGTGCGTCACGACTGTTTCCATTCCAAACGGATCCTCCAGCCACCTTGTTTCTGCACTCCTACTCCACATGTGCAGAGCCTCTTGGTCCACGGCCAAGTACTCAAGGCCTCTTTCCAGGACCGAGAGGCAGAGGGTGTCGCTGCGTGTGACGCAAAATATTCATATTCACCTGCCAGTATTTCTACGCAATAGCAGAGAGCAGAAGCTCTCGGTTAACCGTGTGAGGTCTGGGTGGGTACATGTTGCACTCGCCGATCTGGAAACGATTATAATGAACTTATTTCCCAATCACATCCGATAAACACGGTTTGTTTCTTATATTCAGTACTTTATCCGTGGAGGCAGCCACCGAGAGGTCAAATGAGCTGATTGAAGAATCCAATCCAACTGACTTGACTTTTCAAGGGCAACAGCAAAAGCTCTGGAATAAATGTGTCAGCGGCCTGCGGATAAAAGTGATGAAACCGTTTCTTAGATGCGTTCGGTTAAAACCGACGGCATTTGTATTTGTATCATTCATGTTCAGAAGTTAATGCCTTGTAAATGAATATTCTTTCAAGCTGAATCATAATGCTGATATAGGTGTTTTGTCAGTCTGACAAAACCCCAACATTCAAGAGCAAACCTTGTGCAAGTGTGACATCTAGTGGCTTCATATCAGTGGTGCTGGGAGAACCTGAGCCATCTGCGAAACCTCAAAATGTGCACGATTCCGTTATTTTAGGGGAATTCTATCAGAATTCATCAACTTTTATGAATGTCTTCCAAATATAAATTAAGATATAAATCCAAGCTGTAATTTTGCATGCTCTTATGCTATTTTAATGCATCTAAATAAAAGAGATACAATACTGGATAAAGTGTCCTTTCCACACCACCACTCTGAAACGCCATACAATGATTATCCAGTACCAGATACCTATCCGAGGCTACCTGCCCTGGCGGTAGCCTCAATTATTCAGTAGGGGAATATGTATTAAGAACCTTTACTTCAGTAAAAGTACTCAAAGCAAACTTCAAAAATACTTCATTACAAGTAAAAGTCTTGCAAAATGTTACTTCAGTAAAAGTATGTAAACATAATCAGGAACATGTCAAAGTAAGGCCGTCCCAGCAGAAATATTTCCCTACATTCCTGTATTATTAGATTATTATTACTGAAGCATGAAGCAGCATTTTATTGTTGTAGTAGGTTGAGGTTATTTACCATTTAATCTAGAAATGTAACTAATGATTCTTTTATGGATTAATCTGCTGATTGTTTCCTCAATTGATCAGTTGATTGTTGGATTTGTTAAAATTCACAAAATAAAGGGAGATGTTATTGTAATGACTCAGTCGCGCAGCAGTCCAAACTTTAAAATAAAGAAAATAAAACACGAATTAAAATAAAATTAGAATAACAACTTTTTTTCTGCATTAAAATAGAAGCACATGAATCGACCGCACTTGTACTTACAATGAACAAATAGACTAAAATGTTATTCAGATCAGTTTTTATATTAAATTATGGACAACTTATACAGTTCATAGACAATTAATGCACAAATGCATATGCACAAAATGAAAAAGAATAAAATGGGAATTGGGAAATAACAAACATTCAGCTGTTACAAGTTAGCCTGTGAGTGCACGAAGGTGAAAGATTGGTTACTATTGTGGCCTTGCAATCAATCACACTGCTGACTTTGTAAGTTGCAAATGTGTAAGGTTGTAAACAAATAAACAATATCACATTTTAATGAGACACTGTTGACGAAACATGATAGAATTCAGGTGAAGAAGAGAAGAGACGAAACGGTCGGTAACGAAGCTACGACGAGTGACCACCGACGTCACGTGCTCTTCTTGTGTGATCGTTTCTACGCGCGCGAAATGGGAAATGTAGATTGTGTGAAATCGGATGGTAAGAAAGTCCATCTTGGATTGTAGATTTGACCAGGAAGGTAAAATAAGTCACTTGTCACGGATAAAACTGGTGTTGTTAACGTAGAGAACTGAGGAAAATGGGGTTGCAGGAGTTTTTTTTTTTTTTTTTTTTTTTTACTGCAGAGGTGCTTGTTTACCGCCGGTTGTGCTTTTCACAAAGGTAGCGTTGCGCTCCAGCGTCACGGTCCTCCTGACGGACGTCTGGTTCAGTTCGCTCATGTCCACCCCCGAGTCTAAACTGGTTTCTCGGCTCTCGACCGGCCTGCGCCTCCTCTGCTGCTCCGACACGGCGTAGTGGATCTCGGCCGCCGGTTTCCCCTCCAGGGATACGAACCAGGCCCGAGGAGGAGGCTGGGGCGAGGGGATCGTGGACAGTCCCTTCAGGGCGTGCATCAGTCTGCGGTTCCCGATTTTATTCAACGTCCCCGGCACCGACAGCGACTCCGGGAAGGGACCCCTGGATGTGCCGGTGGAGGTTGCCGCCCGAGAACCCTCCGACACCCCGAGCCGGCCCTCGGTTTCGCCCGCCGGGTTCTGGGTGGCGAACGGACCTTTTGTCTGAGCGAAGCCCTCTTCGCTCAGCGGCTCGGTGTCGGCGCCGTTCGAAGCCCCGGCGCGGGGCAGGGTGGCCGACCTGCTCCACTCGGTCGGCTCCGGTCGCTCCCCCAAATGGAAGAACGCCGGGGCGTGAAGAATGGCGACGGGCCGGTTGTAGAAAAACAAACTGTCGGTCAGAGACGGCGGGACTCGGATTTGTTCCGACGTCTCGAGGTCGTTCAGGTCGGTGTTAAGATCCAGGTCGTCACACTCCAGCGCGATGGCCGCGGCGCTGGGGTTGGCTATTATATTATCACCGTGCATAGTAATATAAGAGGCGTTGTGTTGATTGGCATCCCTTTCTGTGAATGATTGGTTCGGTCCGTCGTGTGGATGAAACGCATTCCCTGTCAAAACCTCAAAGACCTCATTATCACACGTGGAGGTGGTTTGGTCTTTTTTCATCACTCGTCGCCTCTTCCTTGCTTTATTTTCACCTCGGACGCTTCTGTGGACAAAACAAAAGATTTACCTCAGACAGAACCATCGGTACGCCTTTAATAGCACATCAATTTGAAGGTTTACTTTTGAAATCAGTGAGGACTTAATGTACTTTCCTTTTTTTTTTTTTTTTTTACACAACAGAAAATGATCAAATACTGGATTGTTCCCTGTAGGCTTGAACATTGAGTCTAAAAAAATGTGTAACTTTCTCAAGAGATCTGCTCCAGTCAACTTCAGTTCACCCCCCCAAAATATGTCACAACAAAACCTCTAAAACTTCTCCAGCAACACGTCCACGAATATGTCACGATGTCAGCTTGGAAGCTTTAAGGAGGTGATGATAGACACGGAAAATATGCTAAATACTTACATGTACAGATGACTAACGGGGTTACGCTGCAGAGGCACGACATGAACTTTTAAGAGCAACGCTGTATTTGATATGTCAAATATTCTCAGAGCTTCATTCCTTTCAATAACTAACAACCTTTAGTGACGGCCAACTGCGACATTGTTAACCAAACGGTTGAACATCTATTTTGGGATATAAAAGTTTCTCTTCAGGTGTTATTCTCAACTCTGGGATCACTTATGGAGTATGTAGACTATTATGATACGAGAAGTGTTTTGTTTACCTGCAATAATATAATACCCCAACCAGAAGACAGATGACAATAACAAGCGCTCCTCCACAGAACACCATCAGGAGAGACGAATGGCGTAAGAGGAAGTCAACGGCGACGGCAAACCCAAAGAAACCTTGAAGAAAAAGGACAAAGAAAATAAATCGCAGAGAAACGTGCAATAAAAGTCAACGCGCATTTTGTATCTAAAAATGTAATAAATATTTTGCTAATTCAATACCAATTTGAATGGATTATGATAGCTGGTTACAAATTATGTTCCCTCACAGTCGTTGATCTTTTTTCCATTTGCTTTCGCGGTTATAAAAATGCAATCGCCACAAAACAGAACTTCATTACGCAGGAAGTTTACACAAGCCATCGCAAAATCAAAGCATATCATTCATTCCAGTAATTTGCATGTAAAATATTTTCATTAATTGCCGTTGTGTCAGCATGTTACGGCTCGACAGGCAAAAGACGGTAAACTATTCTATACGCAGCTGCTTCTTTTTTTTTTTTTTAACATTTCCATGGTGAACACGTGCCTCTGGTGGATGACAGAGGTGCCGCAATCCAGTATCCAAGGTGAGGAGCTGTGAACGTCCACAGGAGTTTTCCGTCGACCGACATCACCTTTCCAAGTCCTTTTCTCATCCAGCCACCTGAGGAAAACAAAAACAACCACGTTTGTTAAAAAAAAAAAAAACGACGACAAAAACACTTCCGAACGGACGGCAGAACTAAATTTAGCTTGTAGTCTTCCCTTCAGATATGAAGTTACGTCACGCATCTTTATCGTAATTATTGGAAAAGAAAAAAAAAAAAAAAAAGGTGTGCCGCGCAGGTGACTGTTATTTTCCCAGGTGCAAGTTTCAGCCCTCACTTTAATGCCGCAACGCTGACTCAACAGTAAACCACCAGCTCCTTTTCCGTTGCTCATGCCAAATGACGCGTCAAGAGAAAGTGGGATTTGGGGGTTCTGCCTTCCACTCACCGGTGGTCCGGTTAAAGAACCACGCTGGAACCACATCTGACGTCTGAAGTCCGCAGCTGTCAGGAACACTGAGGCTGATCTGCACGGGCCCACTCACATGTAACTCCGTGTCTCCGGAGAAAAGCTGCACACTGACGGCCGCCACCGGGCTTAGCTCCACACTCACATACCCTTCAAAATATAATACCAAAAAAAAAAATGAAGAGAAGAGAGTTAGAAAGTCATTTTAGTCCATGTCATCTATTTCTTAAATGAAATTCTTGCGTAAAACGACTTTATTTAAACGGTTTCTAGTGGTACAGGTGCTGCGGTTTGATTGACAGTATTGAGTTTTTGCTTGGATTATGTAGTTAAAGTGGTTTCTGACAGTCGGTCCGTGTTGATTTAAGTTCAAAGTAATTGTTGCATTTTTCAAAATATCCTGACGCCATCATTTTCAAAAGGGTGAAAATTGCTACTTTGCTTTCAGCCCACTCATTTGCATTTGTTTGATTTGGTGTCCGTCTCTGTGGCTTTTGTCGTTACAACTATCAGAGACTAAATAAACGGAGACAAAATATTCAAATCATACGCCGCCACATGCGCAATAAAAATGTACATTATCGCATAAATTAAGGACAAGAGTAGAGCTAACGGTGAGGAAATATAAATGTTTCTATTGTGCCGAGAGTCCACTTTCCAGACAAAAAGTCAAACCACTTTCCATTTCAGAAAAACACTGACTTATAATTAAGGGTTTTGCAAGTAGAAGTTTGCGTAATATCTTTACAAGTTAAATATATCTACCTGATTTACTGCTCATGATGCCTCGTGTCTTTAGAAAGCCGTCCTGCTGTGACGTCAGTTTGGGAATAGTCAGGTAGGCTTTAACCGATGTGACATCGCTGCCGTGGGTCAGGTTCAGCAGGCTCTTGGGAAACCGGATGACGGGCTGCGATGACGCATCTACGAATAGAAAATAAACAAACAATCAATTTCTTTGTCAAACATAATGCGTTTCCTTAAATGGACTGATAAGACCGATAATCGAAAAGAGACACAGAGAGAGTGTGCGCAAGACAAGAGAAAGAAGAAGAAGAAAAAAAGAAAAAAGGCACTTTAACGAGTACATACCAGATGTTTTTCCAGTGATCAGGACCGAATCTTCAAAGAGCCAGATGTTGCCTTGATTCAGACGGAGCAGTGACACAATCACTGATGAAAATACTACAGCGAAGATAGAAGAAAAAAGGGGCAAAGAAGCCAGAATTAGCTACTGTTTTTTTTTCCCCACTAGATGGCAGTGTGGCATTCTGTTTCCTCAGCTCTTTAATATTCAAGCAGACGCAAATAAAAAAAAAAGGCAAATTCGCCTCTCTGAAAGGAGCTTACCTACCATTCACTACAACAATAGCTCAGGATGGGAGATTTACTTCGGTGCCGCCGTCGTACTTGGAAAGAAACGTATCCCGGTGCAGGTGGTAAATGAGCAACGGAGACGTACACTCTCGTTGTGGGTTGGAAAATGATCACAAATCGATTTTACTGGGTGCTGCCACTTCATTAGGTGCCGAATTTAGAAAGGTGGAGCGACATTTGGTCTCGACGCCCGGAAAGTTTAGAAATGTATACAAATCGCGATCATTTCCTTGATGTTTTTTTTTTTTTTTTTACATGATATTATTCGAGGTGACCAGAAAGAGGAATAAAACCCCAACTATGAATAGAAATTGCAGTTACGCAGTAATTTCTCACCGAGTGAAACGCTTACATTTACAGAGTTAAAGCTGACCAGGCGTGGTCACGGAGCAACAGGTTTTCTGAACCGACCAAACAAGAGAAAGAAGCAATCGCAATAAAGTCGAGCGATTTCGCGACATAATCGGGTGGAAGAAAAAAAAAAAAAAAAAAAGAGAAGGCTTTTGAGCCATTCGGGAGCTCAGCAAAAAGTTTTCAAAGATCGTGAAAGTCAGCGGTGCCTCGGATTGTCCTCTTTCAGTACGTAGACCGAACTTACTGGGCATTTTGTCGGTTTTATAAGGCAGCGGTGAGCTGACGTAGCCCTCCTTGCTGGCCACGACCGCGATCGGCAGCCCGGGCTGGTAAGGGACACGAAGCGAAGCCCCGCCGTCCTCCCCGGTGACAGCTGCGTTGGTCCCGGTGTAGTTGACGTAGACCTCCACCACCGCCTGGCTCAGGTACTGACGACTCAGCGCGTCGCTCACCTGGACTTTCAGGTCGAAGGAAGGGCCTTTGGAGGGGGAGAGGAAGAGGAGGGGGGAGGGACGATGGAAACATCAGAATACTTTACAATATGAAAGACATCCTCCACTCAACAAAATGTGACATTTTTCAGCTCCGGGTTGGATTTCGTCGAGGTATCGTAAGGTTTTTCTGCCAAACCCCCCTCCCCCCCGGTTCTCTTTATGCAACGCTACCACGTGCTATTATACTTGAACAAAATAAGAGGTGGCTGCAGTTGCAATTAACCCCAGGCGGGACCTTAGATGACAACACGACAGGGAAACGAGTTGGTAGAACCCCCTCAGGGATATCAGTCAATTTAATCCCAGAAGATTATAAATAGAGGGACAGGAATACGAACGGTCAAATTGGGCAATTAGTACTGCAACAACAACAACAACAACAGCAACAACAACAACAACAACGTTGTGCAACTTCAGCACGCAGACAGCTAAGCACAGTGCATATTTTTCCAATCATGCGGTCGTCACGAGGGAGCGCTAAGCATTACACGTTTTCAGGGAGCCTCTAGAGAATCCTATTCGGGGCTTAATACTTACAATGCGAGACCTGACTCAATTAGCCACTTTCACACCGAGCACCGGCAGCCGATGACAAGTTCGTGACAACGAGACTTTACTTCTTTAAGAGGCGAAGCGTTGCGCGACAATGAAAAGGACGCCCCCGTAATCCGTCGCAGCCTCCGCGAACGAACGGCGGCCGCCCAGATGTGGCGGTGCGTTCCCCCCCCCCCTCCAAACATACCACTTTTAATACGTGATTAGTGACGGTATCATTTGCAGATGAACCACCAGAAAACGAATGAGAAGGAGCGACTTCAGCCAACAACACTGTGATGACCAGAGCCTTTTTTTTTTTAGAGCCGACCCCCTAGAGGCCCTCGGTGGTATTGCACTTTTGCCCAGCTGTAACTTTTCTTCTACGAAGCCCGGGCTGGGAAAGTGAGTTGGGGGAGCCATAAATCTCAGCAAGCGGCTCATCATCATCAACAACTCTTTAGTTATTTTTGTGCTGGGAGGCCATGAAAAGGCCCCTTATTGCACTTTTTTTTTTATTATTATTATTAGCGACTCAAGTGTTGCAGTATCGCTATGACGGCAGTCTTACCATTCACAACACCGTAAGCGTCTTTTCTCTTAACGGCGACGGGGGAAAAAAAAAAAAAAAAAACCACGAGACAGAAGCAGAGGCCGAAATTGCTTTCCGCTCCGATTGCTCGTAAACCTGCTGCTAAAACGTCCGCCGAAGGTTTGCTGAACAGCTCGCGGAGCCTCGTTTTATGCCGTTAAGGCTTCCGCAATATTTCGGCGAAGTGCCGAAGCCGGGTAGCCAGATCGAGTCACATCATCGCCCCTAACAACAAACGCCTGCGAGGGCCTCTGGTTTTTTTGGGGGGGGTTTTTCCGCCGCAATGTGAAACAAACATGTACATTTGGCTGTTTTAGTGGCAGCCTACTGGGATACTTACACCAGTGCAGATGGACATGAGGATGCTTGTTTTTGGGGGGGGGGGGGGGGGGGGGGGGGGGGCATGCATGTGTGTGGCCAAACACAACAGAGAGGGGGAAGGGAGGGGGGGGGGCTCGCTAAATCTGAAATGGAGGTGTTTCGCGCCAGATTACTATAATCTCCCCGTTTGGCGAACTGAACCACGGAACAAAGAGGTTTATGAAGCGGGTTGAAACGGGCCGTCCGGGCGCGGATGAGAAACGGATCTCGCGCCGCGCGTGACGTGGCTTGAACACCGTTGTCACCGGGGCCCGTGACGGCACCGGCGTCCGGTGAAGCGAACGCACCGCTACTGAGCCGGCGAACCTTTTGTCCCGTCGACGGGAGGCACGTTCGACCTGTTCAAAGCGTGAGAAACGAGACATTACAAAGCTTCTTGCCCCACAAACGAAGACAACGCGCGTCCGAATGGTGTAACGGGGGAAACTGGAGCGGACACGGTGTGGCCAAAATCACTGGAATTTGCTTTTGCTGATGTCATTTATCCGAAGATGATAAATATCACAATGTAAAAAAAAATAAAAATAAATAAATAACACAAACATGTTGACTGGTCAGTTTTTCGAGACCACCAGGCAGCACAAACAGATGGTCCAACAGGGATTTATCTGTAGTGCCCCCCCCACACACACACACACCACCACCACCACCACCACCGTGTGTGTGTGTGTTTGTTGGAATTAGGCCATACATTCCACTGATGGAGAAAAAAACAAAACAAAAAAAAAAAAAACCACAAGTGCTGTGTGATATGTGGGCCAAATCATCCCCAAGCACGAGTCAGCACTATCAAACCGAAGTGAAATGTTGTGGTTGAGCTGGCGGGGTGACATGAGAGGGCTGATGCCCTAACAACCCCCCCCCCCCCCCGTCCTCCCGTCCTCATGTCAAATTATTACAATCTTCCCTGGTGCCACATGATGAAATCTTTATTGTCGTGCCCTATATAATGAGATTTTCAGGGTGTTAATCTCAGCAGGGGGAGAAGTGACCATCTGCTTTTCTTTTTGAATCCTTGTTGGGTTTTTTTAAAGTAGAAAGTGGGCAGTCTTCCCCCCCCTCCCCCCTCCCACACCTCCTCCCAAGTGCCCTGAAGTGAGGGAACAGAGATAAAAAAAAAAAAAAAAAGCACGCTCAAGGCTACATTTCCAAGTGCTGTAGTGGACAACACAGACTGAAAGGATCATGTGACGGATGGCGGGATGGTAATGCACTCCCACTTCAGTATGAATTAGTCATGAATCGGTTGATAAAGGGTCACAAATCCCTCTTTCAGTTTCTCTGGGAGGGGAGAGATTGCCGTGAAGAGCGTGAGCAATGTTTGTTGCGAAGCGTGAGCAGCACAGACACAAGACGCTTTATAGAGGGAGGGTGGGAGGGAGGGAGGGGAGGGAATATTCTCACTTCAAATTTCATGAATTTGAAAAAAAAAAAAAAAAAAGAGCCAGCAGGAGACAAATTGAAGTTAAAAGGAACAATCAGGCTGCTATAAGTGTAAACAGATGATTTGCATAAAATCACAATGCAGAGTGTGAGCTGATGCCAAGGCCCAAAGCAGACAAATACATTTAACACGCACGCACACAAAAATGAATCAGGCAAACTACCAAAGCCCTTTTTAAAATGTTGACGGATTGTCATCATATTGTAAATAACGTGCACCCAGAATGATAAATGGACGCAGTAGAAAAATAAGGAGACAGATGGAGAAAGCGTTACTCATGCAGCAGCAGCAGCAGCAGACTCCCACATCAGACATTAGTCATCGACAGATCAGTAGATTTGGGAGCAAATCCTCACAGATGGTCGACTAGAGGCGGACATCTTAGTCTATAATCTGTCACAAACAGACCCTTTTTTTTTTGTTGTTGTTTTTTTGTGATGAAATAAAGAGAAATGTCAAACGAAAACGTTGATCTATATCATGTTTTGTTTACAGTTTCATTTATGTTCGTGTTCTGGACTAACCTAAAAAAACTAATCCTGCTAAGTTTAAGCTTCTCCTGAACTTTATACAAACCTGGCAGCGGCTCGAGCACTTGTTGTTGCTGCTGCTGCTGCTGCTGCTGAATGGCCGCTTGTTTCGTGCGGTCCCGGTCTGAGAAGTTGCCGTCATCGATATGCAGGGGGCGTCCCGCCGTCGGGCCGAACTCTCCGCTCGCTTCCCCATTCTCGGAGAAAACCAAGACCAAAACCAGCGCGCCGAGCAGACAGACGCACGGCCGGCGCATGACTTCCGACGAGCCGCTGACCGGTGGCTCTTTTTCCGTCGTCCGGTTTTCATCTACGACTTCGCGGCTCCAGCGGACAGAGAGATGCCCGCCGCGCTGCCATCCTCTCTCTCCCCCCCCCCCCAAAAAAAAAAAAAAACTACTTTAATGTCAGGCACTCTTCAAAGTGCGCCGGAAGCTCCGCCCCCCTCTAAGCTGCCTCGCGAGGCCCGCAAGAGAGCTGCTGTCTGTCTGTCTGTCTGTCTGTCTGTCACAATTTCTCAGTATAATTAAGTGATGGGAGAAGTTCGTTAAGTAATTACTTAAATGAAAGAGTCACGTGTGACAGTGTTGCATTCATAATTTAATTTTCCAATCATTTCGTTATAACCCAAAAGCTACCATAGCCAATGTCATAAGAATGAATAGTCTTACTGGTTTATTATTGATGATGCATTCAAAGACTTTTTTTTTTATGAATTTGCTCTTTTGGATTCTTGCTATTGTTTCTTTGTTATAGATTTAATTTATTTTTGTATTCTGTATCATATATTTTTATTTATATACGGATTATATTTATTCGTCAGGAACTTTGTAAACTTGTAAAAAGTGACATAAAATAATTAACATTACTAGTATTGTTGTTGCCATAGATATTTCCGTCTATAATTGTGTCCTAAAAGTGGCGACATTCGAAACTTTTCGACACATTGCAGGAACTTGTAACTGTATCTTGAAACAAGACAAAGAAAGGTTGGAATGCCCCATTTAAAGAAAATAACTCTATTACAGCTTAAAATGATGAGAAGACATTTCATTGTTTTACTGTTTTAGAGGCAGACTGTATGTTTAGGAATGAAAATAATCTGCAAAAATAACTACCTGCATCTGTCAGATCAATTAGGTGAAGGGAAATTAACAATATTTGCCTCTGGAATAAAGTTCACACCACAAAATCACACTTAAGTGCTTGAATGTACTCTTCAGCACTAAAAATGTATATAATCCTTCTGTCACGAAGTGATCAATACTCCTAGAATTGGTTTAATATCTTACCGTTTAGGAACACGACAGATCATTTTTACTGTACACTGGATGGCGTGTGATTTGATTGACAGCATTCTCAGACTCCTGCATCATCTGGTTTCTACCAGTAGATGGAGATAATGTAATATCAGTTAATGAACACAAACGCACAACTTTCACGTAGCCATTGATAATGTCATTGATTATTTATTCAAAACAGCCGCTGTTTGACCTCACAGTCTGATCTTTATGTGACTTTGTAAACAAAATAAATGGTACTGTTAGTGTAGTGGTGGTGTTGATATCAGCATTGGTAGTCATGATGGTGGGAGCAGTGAGATGTAATTATGGCCGTGGAGGTTTTAATTAGTTGCAGGTGTCTTTATTCAGTAATTATTTTGATATTTGTGGCACTCTGCAGGTTTCATAGCTGCAGCCATTAAACATTAATTCTGCCTCAGGCTTCCTTTAAACAAAATTCTCTTTCTACTTTACACTAATGTTTTAATCAGTGATTCGAGATTCATCCACACTGCACTCTGCAAGCGCAGAGCTGTTCGCCAAAGGCCTCTGAACTTAAGGCCTCTTCTTGTTTTCTGTGTGGGTTTGTGGAATGCTAAAATGACTAGAAAAAAAACACCAAAACGTGGACTTCTGAATGGAAAGCAGGTTAGATTTACAACCCTGTGACTGCTCAGCAGATACGTGCTGTTCTAACGGGGTGAACTCGTGGATTCGCTTGTTAACCGCGTTCTTTATCAATGTTTGTTTCGCTTTTAACATTTATGAAGATCTCTAAAATACACATCGCGATCTTTGAACCGCCTCCCCTCTGCACCCATCACCTCTAAATTTACTCAGCTGGAAGGACGAACGCCATTCTTCCAAAAAAAATAAGAAAAAAATGATTCACCTATTTGATGATGTTGCTGGTGGAATTTCACCCTCATCAAACTGGGAGTTGCCTTTGGAAGCATCTGCATTCATTACGTTTTCCGCACCGATGCTTTTCCTTTAATTTGTCTGTACACATATTGCTTGTTCTGCAAATTTAGAGGTGGTGAAATTGTATTGTGCAGACACATCAGCAGCTGGATAATGAGGCGGACGACCCCTTTAATCCCTGGAAACTCAAAAAGCATTCAGGACAGTCCTTCCTGCAGTCGGAGGCTGCACATTTAATTTGGTTTGACATGAGGAACAATCAAGAACTACGTGTGTCATGAGTGGAAGATGTCTGGTCTGTTCAGCCTCGTATGTGCTGCCCCCTACCGACAAAAAAAAATCAACCATAAATTTCAGACATTAAATTGCCATTTTCTTTTGTACGTGACGATTTTATATTTTTATTCCATATCCACTGATGTGTAATTATGCACTCATTGCTGTGTCATTTCTATTACTCAACTGATGATCTTATAAATTAGATGAGGAATGAGTCACTTTATTATATCCAAGCTTCACCTGAAGGTTGGCTTCCTCGCCGATGTCCGCCTGCAGAGCTTTCTGATGCCAAAAACATGAGTGAATCCTTCCTCGGCTGGATTCTCCGCCGTCATAGCTCTTCTGTGACAGGGGCCTCAGAGAGGCAGCGATCTGACACATTTGTCCTCCCAGCTCTAGTCCCCTATGACGAAGAATAAATCGGAGCCTAAACACACAAGCAGGAGGATAGATGACAGCGCGAGTCTCCAGGATCAATTTGCCACAAATTAGATACAGTAATGGTTCATTTCTCCACATAAATAGCTGCATCTACAGGGACAATTTTGGAAATCTGCTCGCTTTCACCCTGGAAATCTGTGCCGGCTCCGTGCTCCATCCCCGTCTGCTTTCTTCCATTCATCTTATCGGAGCTTTCTCTTTTTGTTTTACTGCACACAATGCTGTAGAGTTTAATCAAGTCCGTTTATAAAGCAAAAAAAAAAACCTCATTCTTTTACTTTGGACGTCATTTTCGAAAAAAAAAAATTAGGTTATTATTTATTTTATTTAAAGTTAATTCATCAAATTGTCCATTTCCTGAGAAATACTTGTTGGCTCATGGTGAATCCAGCTTAACGTCGGCATGGAAATGGATTTAGATTAATAGTAATCGTGATAAATATTTGGTCAAATGGTGTCTTTAGTCTTCAAAAAGATTCCTCAGCAGTCCTCTTTTGTGTTTGTTCTGATTGTGTGTTTCAACCATTGACTGTATATAAAAGTGAAGGCAGCTTCGGGGTCTGAAAAATTAGGCCGATGTGGAAGTGTCTTAATCTGCAATACCACCGAATGCCACTAGAGGCTCCATGGCTCCCTTTCAACCGTCAATACAATTTTTTTCACGAGTTATTTTGCCGGCCAAAAACCAAACTCGAGGCTCCATAACGGCCGTTCACAAACCAACGGGTGACGTCACTGCTGGTTGCCGCCTGGTTTTGAACGGTGACAATCACGGGGTCACCACGACCGCCATCTCCTTCCTCTGACTCGGATATAAACGTTTCTTGCCAGTTGAGCCGTTAACTGTTAACGTCAGAGGGCCAAAGCGTAACACAGGAAAACAAAGCCAGTTTTAAAAAGGTGAAAGCTATTGACATTTTCAAACCTGCTATAAAATCCATTAAAGTAATAAAAGGCTGTACTGCTGTTTCACAAAACTCCTTCAAGAGTCCCCGATGAGTTGTTTTTTTTCTCTCTCCTCCAGCTTAGTGTGGATCTTAAAATACAATCGCGGCTAAATTGCTGTTAGTTGGCGTGAGCCGTTCAGGACGAGACGACAGCCGGCCAGGTGACGACTTCAGCGGGTGGAACGGATTAAACGTAGGGCTCTGCAGCTGCGCTCGCGTTCAAAATACCAGAACCGGACCAGAGGCAAGGCGCTGACGAGAGGGTGTTCGACAGGAACCATGGCAAAAGTGACAGACAATGTCACACGGTGAGTAAGCCCTTGCCCGGAGAGACGAGTGCGTGACTTGCCATAAATAATGGCAACAGCTGCGTGGCTTTTGGGTTCCGCTGACACGCTGCGGAATATGATCAGAAGATAACAAAGACTCGAGGGAGAAGTTTAGAAAGTCAAGGAGGAAGGCGGCTGAGACGGGGACGGGGACGGACATCAGACCGCAGCTCCGTCAAACCGAAAAAAGCACACCTCTCAGGCTTTCTACAACGTCTCTGAAGGAGTTCACGTATCCTTTCTGAACTTTCTGTCTGCGGCTGGGTTTTTATTTTGACTTCAGTGAAACGTAACGAGCCTCGTCGCGATGTTTAGGATGCGGCTTGTGCAACTTCGGCAAGAATTGTGGCTGTCGATGCAAAACATGTAGCCACCGACTCCTTCGCATGCATACACATAAGACAACCAGACAAAGATGTTTTTTTTTATTGTTATATGAATATAGTAGTTTTTAGCGACGGGGGCAGAGATGACCCCTGGGTATCCCAACAACTTCTTCTGAACTTCTTTTGATATGTGAATGAGTTTAGTCATCTTTTTTTTTTAATAGATAAACACAAATGTACAATACAGAAAAAAAAAAGATAGATAAAGGAGTGAACAAAAGAATAAAGAATGACTGAATCATTTAGAGATTTCCAACATCCCCGAAAAATAAGACATTTGAAAATGATCGAAGAACCGTAAGAATGGCATTTCTGGGAGATGCCACGTCTCTGGATTAAGATGCCATTATGACCTCTCCGACAGACGACACGCAAGGTGTGTTCAATATGGTGTCCCAAAAACCACGTGATTGGGGTTAGAAAAAGATCAGGAATGGGGTCAAAATGACTACTATCGCCTACATAACACCATATACGTCGCGCGAGTTCATTTACTTACGTTATTTAAGTTAAATACATCATGCAAGTAACCCCCTTCCACCCACGTTGACATTTGCTTTCCCACCCGTCTCCCTGGTGAAACTCCTGTTTGTTTTAATCCAGCCACTCCTCACTTCCTCCTTTATCTCCTTTGCGACTGTCACTCTCTTCATCCACGTGCATCGCACGTCACGTGACCTCCTCCTTCGACCCGGGTGGTAACAGCGTAAAAGGCAAAAGGGCACCATGTGCGTATCACTCTGTGACGCCGACAGCTTTGACTCCCTGGGAGTCAGGGAGGGGGGGGAGTGTGTGTTCAGGCCTGTGTGAGGAGAATCCCTCATTTCCTGTTATCTCCCTCGAACTAATACAATTAGAATTTCTCAGTTGTAATTAAAACTGCTTTTTTTTATAAGTCAGAAACCGGTAACTGAAATACGAGGATGAGCGCAGTCGCGCGGGGTTAGGAACACGTTTTTTTATTTTGTCTATGGCGGTGCCACACGAGGCCAATGTACTATCAAATGATGACAGCAAATCTCGCCCTTAAGAAGAGGCGGTAGCCTTGTTGAGCTCGTGCGCTTGTCCGCGGTCAAGCGGCTGAAATGATGTCCCGCGGCGACGGCTCGCCGGAGCGTCTGTTGCCTTTCTGCAGCTCGGCGCCCTAAAACTCCACCTCGGACCTCGGACGGGCGCGAGGGAAAAATGCTCCCGACGCTGCAGGTAAAAAAAAAAAAAACGCCACTGAAAGTGTTGCGACCCCGCTGCCCCGCTCCTCCGGCGGCGACCGACATCACTTCCCGTTCTGTAAAACGAAGAACGTGACGCGACTTCGGATCGACAGAGAGACAAGGTGCCTTCACACCGTCGGAAGCACAGAAACAACGCGGGTGCGCTACGGGCGTCCGGGTGATGCACTCAAAACGCTCCGCAAAAGAAAATGTGAAACGCTGGACGCTTTCCACCCCAAGCGGTCGCCCGTCTCGGCGCCGTGGAGGAAAGGGGGGGCGGGGCCACGGGGCGTCAAGAGCTTTCAAATTAAGGTGTCTGAGGAAGCTGCAGACGTTTCCTGAACGCGTCACTGAAGTGTTTCTCTTCCGCTACTGCTGCCGGACAGAAGAACCAGTGTTAAACAGAGGGCACGAAAACACCTTGATCTTTGGGTAAGACGATTAAAGCCTCAGGTGTGTTGGCGGGTGATGAACGTCAGGACCCGTGTCCTTGACACGTGAGAGCACCATTTGTTTCGCGCGCCGACGGGAGTTTGTCATTTGGAAACACAACATCTGTCTTCTTCGGCTTAATCTGCGGACCGATTTATAATTTATTGACCCGAACGGATTTAAGCGTTTCAGTGAAGTTCAATTCTGCACGGCGGGTGTTTTGCAACGAAGTTCGGGAGTCTATTTATATTGAATGAGATGAATTTAAAGAGCACAGCAGAAAATAATTTCTACCTGCGCAAAACTTCATTGCAGACACTCAGCATCTTCTTACGTTTCGCCGTAGTCTCTGAAAGTGGGTAAATTTTGCACGGGGCTTCAGTGGAGCCTTGTGCATCATGAGATCCTGAGATCCCCATTAAGCGTTTTTTGATTAAAATGTTTGTCGATTGAGAAACAACTTTTGTTTTTCTCCGAGGAGGAAGAGGAGGAGGAGGAAGAGGAAGATGCTTAAGATTTCACCGACTGTATTTGCTCTCTGCAAAATGAACTGGATTTGGAGATTAGGAGGTAAATATTGAGGACAAGTAGAGCAGGACGTTAATTGATGTTGTTTACTCATCGCCGCCGCACCGGATCATTTACATCAGCGCTGATACTGACACCCCCGCCACCCCCCTTTCACCTCCCTCCCAGCCACCAACGTAACAGAGTTTATAGAGTAGGTATGTTTTCGGAAGTGATTGATAGAGGCGGTGTGAAGAGCATCAGCTGCGATTTCTCCCGACTGGTCCGATGCCGCAGCGAGTTATCGCAGATTTGACTTCCCGAGAGCAGCATGCGGAGTCTCATCCGTATGCATTGTCAAGGACAGCTGCCTCATTTCCATAAAAGCCTTTGAGGGAGGGAGGAAGGAAAAAAAAAAAAAAAAAAAAAAGTCAAGGCCTGTTTCCCCGCATGTCGTATTCAATCTTCGACTGACCAAGACCTGATTATATTTTCCAAAACCTATTACCTCCGCCCGAGGTAGTTATTTTCACTCCTTTTCATTTGGATTTTGTTTTATCTGTTTGGGTGTTTTGTAAATTAGCAGCCTCACCCGTCGAGCTTCCTGCTCTCGCACGGCAGCCTCGCAGTTTACGCAGATAACGGGAGGGGAAAGACACCGTTAGAAATCCCCAGTAATTTGTAAAATCAATGCGTCCGTGATTACCAAAGCAGGAAAAACAAACATAAGCGGCCTCGTCGTTTTGGAGCTGATGACCGTCAAATCTTTTTTTACCAGCTGAAACCACAACTGCCGGCCAGATGTTATCAGCTAAACGCAGTCGCCGCCTGACTTTTTAAAGGTCCAGTGTGTAGGATTTAAAGGGCCTCTTTTAGTGGAGCTGGAGTACTCGTTAATGTGTTTATGTTACTGCGTAACTTAAAACTAAAGATTGTTGCATCTTTTAACAAGCCCTTTATATCTACAACGGGAGCTTGTCCTCCACGGAGCCCACCATGCTACACCGCCATCTTTCTACAGAAGCCCGGAGGGGGTCGAACCAAACACGGGCTCCGAAGAGGGCCTTTCACGTTTTTCAGGACTTTCGCGGTCATTCTCCTTCTCTTGAATGTTCGATAGTAGAGGGTGAGGCGACGGGTATGAAGTTGGTTGCAATCCACATACACAATTTCATGAGTAAAATGGTTTCTTTCATGTTACGTGAAAAAAAGCTTTGACAATAGGAACGAACTGACGTGTTTGCCAGGTGTAACGTTATCTTCAGTAACATTGGCGGGAACTGCTGGAGTTTAAACTTCCCTTTAATTCAGTAAAGATCGAGACAGAGCTGCTGATGTTAAACCTGAACTCTGGGTTAGCACAAGCCAACTGTATACGACCCACCTGAAGTTTCCAAATGGCGAGCTGATGAAAAAGTTCTGCTGGTGAAGAGTGAACACGTAGAAGGTCAAAGAGGGCCTGATTTTTTTTTTTTTTTTTGTATTTGTCATGAGATGCTTTACTAAGTTAGTACTGAAACACCACTTAACACGGGACGTTGAATTTATGTAAATCACCTTCGCTTCCACCCCAACTGAGCCGAATACTTTTAGGGTTGATTTAACTGGCTCTGCTGCAGGACGACTGCCACGAGACAATAACAGTAAATAATTATAAAGTTCAAGTCAGGGAGGCAAACCTGTGAGAGTGACCCTTCATTTTAAGCACCGTATCAACCATTAGGGAATGTTTTCTTTTCTTTTTTTTTAACACATTATAGTACTGTTGTGAGCTCATATAATGATATACAGTACTGCACAGAGTTTTTGGCAACTTGGATGTTTTTAATAGCATCAGGAGGGCATATAATTGGTCCCACGTTTAGTCTGCAGCATGACGACAACCCCGGGTATACAGCTATAATCATAACGAGCAATATTCAGTGACAAAAGGACTCATCAGGATTATATGAATAAATAGAAGCTACTTAGCCTGCCTTAATCCACGTCAAGTTCTCCAAGATGCTCAAAACAACGACCCGCCAAGTACCTTGAATAAGTGATCACCAGTGTACATAGGACACAAAATATTATTTTTGTTATCGTTGTTGTGGTTGTTTGCAGTACTTTCTATGAAGAAAAAACAAAAACAATCATTATATGCTCATTCAGTAATTTATTGAAAGTTTACCCTCTTTACTTTTAGTGCTTAAAACTGTCTCAGCGCAACTTGTTGTTGTTGTTGTTGTTTATGCATTAAAGTAAACAATCGGGTGAGCCAAACCAACGGAGGTCCCGGGTTATCAGGACCCGATTAGACCCGTTAAAACCTTCGGTCCAAACGATGACACTCGGCTTGAATTACCAGTTCGAAATCGTCTGACTGTGTTTCATCCCAACGAGAGGATGCAGAGGCTTCGTCCCCGTGTGACCCCCCCCCGAGCGGGTTAAGTGGTTTAGAAAATGGATGGATGCCCCATTTGGAAATTCTGAACGTCTGTCTTTTCTCAGCCTCCTTTCCAAAATAGTACCCTGCTCCACATTCCCGTTCAGGAGTTTCTTAGGGCACTTAGCAGTGTATGAAAACCAACCGAGGATCCTTCGCTCTGTGCGACCAGCCAGTGGACGGTGAGAGAGCAGCACTAAGCACACAAATTAGAATCTAAAATAGAAACATCTATTTGTTTTTTTTTGTGTGATATTTTTACCTTTTCATTTGACTTTTAGGCCAGACTTCACATGCAATACAAATATTTGATTGGATTTTTTTTTTTAGTTGATTTAAACAAAGTTTATGTTTAACAAACATAATTGTATAATAACATAAAGAGCTTTGCGATGGAGGTTTGCAGATTTGTGTTCAGACATTCATTCATTTTGCTGTGATATTGCGATATTTGTACTTTAAATAGTCCGAATGTTATTCGATGTCCACATTACCCACAATGCATATGCTGTTTTTCTCCCCACTCACTCTTCTACGTATCACTACAGTGTTGATTTCTGAGCAAAGACTGTCAGCAATCGATACATCATTAAATCCTTGTAAAACACAAATGCACCTTTGTCCTCGACACAAGTTGTGTTTGATAAGACTCTTAAGAGCAATTAAAAGCACAGCAAAAGTAAATTATACATTTCAATAATTCAATCGATAAACAGAACAAGTTAATTACCTTCATCAAAAGTTGAATAAAATGAAAAATTGCCGAACGTTTTAAATAGCTGCTCCTCGTCCTTCTGTCCTCTCTCAACAAAAAGTCAAAAACTTTTAGAGGACGAACGATTCTGTCGGAGGTGGAGCCGCATGTAGTGAGCGGGCATTAGCCCACCACTTTAGAGCAGCACCAGCACATTAATAAAGGCACGTATCTCCAAAATAAAAAAAATCTCTAAAAATGTTGGATTTTTTTTTTTTTTTTTTTTTTTTTTTTTTACCTTTTAGAAAGTGCATTACAATTTCAGTCTCCTGCACCCACTCCCACACACCACTGGTGATGGAGCTGCCATTAGTGATTCCCAAAACTGCGCTACGCACCTGGTGGGACTCAAAAGTCTTGCTGCAAGGACCAACAACTGCACTCCAACTGTTCAAATCCAGTCCAAAAGTTTTTATTTCATTTCATTTTTTTCTTCGGAAGACACATCACATTATGATGATGTACAACGATTCGTTTAATCACTTAAATATTTTAGAAATAAAATGTGCCAGTGCTCAGTCACTGAGGGAGACGTCATGTCCGACATAACGCTAATGTTAGAGGGACGCAGTTGAAAATCGTTGGTATCTGCAGTGGGAAGTGAAACTTGGGAACTTTGGTCTCGGACATTGTGGAAAAGTTGGGGAACCTCT
Source organism: Brachyistius frenatus (assembly GCF_029030835.1). Taxonomy (NCBI): domain Eukaryota; kingdom Metazoa; phylum Chordata; class Actinopteri; family Embiotocidae; genus Brachyistius; species Brachyistius frenatus. The sequence continues at coordinate 2,089,813 of NW_027210627.1, forward strand.
TGTCTTCCTGAGCTTTGCAGATGGAAGTCTTGTTGTTTTATTGTTGTTGATTGGTTAACTGTTGGTGTCACGTTGCGATACTGAAGTATCAATACAGATAAAGTCACGTTCAGGAGAGTGTTCGGCAATATTCCTACCGGTAACTAAACCTGCAAAGGGGGTAAAAAAAAAAAAAAAATGCCATCTCTGTCACTGAGAACGGCAAATACACAATTTATTTGTATGTTTTCTTTTTGCTGAGATGAGCAAAGGTGACAGAGGAGGGTCAAATGATGGTTCTGGTGTGCACCGTGGGATATAAGATGGCACTTTGGTATCTCAAAGGAACAACAACCCCACCTTTATTTTGAAGATTTATTTTGTTGTAAAGCATCTGTGCAATAAAATTCCGCAAAACTGTAACAAATCTGCAAGAGACGAAGTTTTGACATTTTTATGATCATTTTTAACGCATTTCATTTGGCTTTTATCCAGTTAAAAAGTTAAGCGAGAATAGTAATAAATATTGATGAAGTGAAGATTTTACTATTATGTCCCTGGTTTGATGAAGCCATCAGATAACACAAGAGACGCTGGAAACCATAGAGGCAGCACTATCACTATAAATAATTCCTCTTGGAGATCGGACTGTTTATAGCTTCAGCGTCACAATTCAGTAACCAGGACAAGCGTCTTTGTATATTTTTCCAGGGCAGATACAAAAGAGACAATCAGCTTCCTCCATTTTTTTGTAGTTGTTTTTTTTAATCGGGAGTTTTATTTCTTTTCAATGAGACACGTTGCTTCCACAGTTCAAAGTAGATACTCTAATATGTTCCACTATGGGAAAAGATTTGTCAGCTGTGTCAATATTCTCTTTGACCGTGCATTGTACTTTACTCAGTGATCCAAAAGCACTGTGTTCTTGTCTTCTGTAATCAGACGGTGTAAAGAGGCTTTAACCATGGCAACGATATAGAGTTGTTAAGGTGAAACATCCGCCTGCTTCAGTAAGTGAAACTAACAAAAATGATTCACCGCAGGCTCGTTTTTCTTTTCTTTTTTATTCTTTTTTTATTCCTGTTTCATAATAGAGGCAAAGTCAGGTACTGCTTGATGTTGGTGTGATTAATTCCACTCATTTTGCATTCCTCGCAAAAACAACCTCCACAGACGCAGCAAGGGGGCCAATGGCTGACATACGCAGGTATCACAAGCTGCTCATCTTCCCAGAGGGAAAACAGGACACCGCAGACATATCTCTTCTCTCCTGCCTCAGTTCTTTATTGGTTAGAAGTTGGCGCTAGGTAAAGTGCTCATCCCGCTGTTTATCACTTCAAGGCTGAGGGGCCGGCACGATAATTCCTCCGAGGCGGTATTATAAGATGGATCTTCCCTTTTTTTTTTTTTTTTTTTATCAGGAAACGCCGCAGCAGTTTTGTTGCGACATGAATATCTTGGTTGCACTCTTTTGGAAAGGGAGAGTATGGGCTTATGTGCCAAATGGGGCAGAGAAGCAGGTCAGCTGCAGGTGCTGCTCAGGGATGGACTTGTTCCCAACTGATGAGCCCCTTCGCTTTGTCTCTCACGCTTTAATTAGACAAACTGAGAAAACAACGCTGGGTGATAAAATATGCGTTTTCGCACGGCTAACACGGGGGTCATATTAACTCGGCGTGTGACAGCTGACCGCGGCGTACGACAGGGTCCTGCAGAGCGTGAAATGGCCCTTTCGGTCCACTTTTCCGGCGCGGGGAGGGGAGGACGTGCTCCGAACATTTGATTTGACGTTGTTTCCTGAATCTAGATGAGCGGATGAGAGCCAAAAAAAAAAAGCCAAAACGGTGAGATAAAAGACTGTTTTGGAGACCTGAGCGAAGATGTGAAGTGATTTTCAAATCGTCAGCGGGTTTGTCACTTCAAACAATATATTTCTTTTCAAATTTTCTGCAAAACCGCGCGTAATTACCGCAGCCGATGTCCCTCTGCCATCGCTTATTTAAACGCCCGCCCGTCACGAAGCCCCAAGACAACCGATTGGACCGCGCGTAGGTCTTTGGTGCAGGCAGCTTATTATGACCCGCGGATACATTTTAAAGTTAATCTAACTTTAGCGGTCGGATAAATGACGGCAATTCAGTGTCCCGTAGAAGTGACGCAATTCGGATGACGTCTTGCGAGCTTTTTTTTTACCTGATACGAAGAGGGTTTGGGTTTGGAGGATGGTTCGATAGAATTTGCAGACTCGGATGCAGAAGACCGCTGTTAGCTGTTGAGATAGTTTTTTTTTTTTTAAAACGGCTCAATGTTGCAACAGCGACAGAGGTGGCATAACTCGCAGGCAGTAGAAACCTTAACGCAACGCAGTTTGGAGAGAGACTTTTAAGCCAAGAAGAAGATGTTCCCCTGACCTTCCCCGAGCGTTTTTTTTTTTTTTTTGGTGCTCGGTTCCACTCTCTTGTTGCTCACAGCTTTAATCTTCGCTGCGAGGACGGTCTGGAAACAACTCGGGCCACTCTTGAGAGGCGGACCGGTCGGTGACCGGTGGGAGTGGCCCGAGTGCGATCGCGCTGAAGTCAAGTGTTTGTTTCGAAATGTCCCAACAGCGGCGGCGGTGACAGAGCTGCAGGAAGCTACAAACAGTCGTAGCGATGCGCGCGAAATGTCCAGGAAATTAAAAACCGAAGCGAGAACAACGCCTTCAAATTGGAATTAAAAGTCTGCAACGGTCATTTACCGACATGGCGTTGAACTCTGCTCACGTTGGGGTGGAAGGGAGGGAGGGGGGTTTAACGTTGTTTACAATTTCACGAGTTTGAACCCACAACCTACGGCACATGGTGGTTAATGCCGATTGATTAAAGGCCGCTCCAGTAGTTTCAAAATGAACCCGAAGGTCGTCGCCCGTTATGAAGCGACGGCGCAAAACAATCCCCGGCGGAGCATTGCCACACTCGTGTGAATTTGGGCCTACCAGATTAAACCAGGGGTAGTACATTAGGAAATACTCCTGTGGTTTATATTTAACGGTACGAAGCAACGGACCTTTAGGTCGTATGGGCGGGGGACTTGTTGACATGTTCGTACTAACGATGTAAACTGTTCAAAACGGATAACAAACATACTTTATTTCAAAAGCAAAAGCAAAAAAAAAAGAAGAGTATTTTCTTTCTCGGCACCGTAGTTTTTAATCCAACGTCGTTCAAACAGGACGAAACTAGCACGACTATTTGCAGCCGCAGACGAATGCACGTTTAAAGCGCGAGGGAATGTTTCTGGTGGTATATGTTGGGTTTGAAATAAGTTCCGGCGCTCATGTCCATCATACTGAAGGATGTTGTCAGCCAGTCACTCGGCGTGGCTCGCGGATGTGATGTCAAGCTTTTTTTTTTTTTAGTTTTTTTTTATCTTGGATATACAGACAATATATTAAAAAAAAAAATCCTTTTTTTTCAAGAAAACCTAGTCAGTACCGCAGTTGAAGTTCATGCTACGCGCTCCCGATATCATTTTTTCACGAGTCCCACCGTCTCGGTGGGCGCCGCCTGGATGCATTGAGTGCAGTTAAATCATGTTATGTGACCAACACCGCGTGAGGCTCGCACGTTGTTGCTCTACGTCCCGTGCGGCGTTCTGCTCGCGGTTTCCTGCTGGCTACGGCCTCGCTTGTTGTACATATATTCCTCTCGTGAAGTGGTCATCAGAAGGGCGATCCGCGGATGAACGTGTTCCTGAATAGCTGTGTACATTTGTTGCGCAACATCTTTACCGCTGCTCTTTGCTTTCTGCCAGCCGTAGTAGCCTCCTCGCCGCCGAGGTTTTTCTTGGTCAGTGAAAAAATGTTTGCATTTTTATGAGCATGTTTCATCAAAGGAAGATCTATAGGGCTCTTTAAAAGAGCCCTGTGCCGGTCCAGCTCACATGAAAGAACAGAGGTGCCCGGATGATGGATATCGGGGTAAATCGATACCTCTGTCACGGCAACATTTGAGAGTAATCACCGCAGTCACTAAGAGGCAGAAAGACCAAATCATTATCATTTTCCGCTGGGGACCGTCGTCTTCTGCCAACCCGCCGGTTCAATAGCCAGGAGTGTATGACACTTCTGGCTTGTAATTTATTTAGCAAACGATAAAAAGGCAGACAGAAGAAGAAAAAGGGGGAAAAAAAAAGGTCAGTCCACGGGGTTTCAGTGCACTCTGCTTTATAATGATGTCGATGATTATTTCTTTATGACTGCAAAAAATACATGCGTTTGAAAGCTGATGCATCCAACTTAAAGTGATTGATCAAGCTACTTCTTAAGTAATCAACGTTGGTGACACTTGTAGGATGTTTTTTAAAAAAAAATTTTTTATTTAGTGCTGTAACAGTCAAACTCTCACATGCTGTTAATGAACAGAGCAGTCCAAATATATTTAGTACAATTGTCTTCAGCTGTCTTCCATTTGCCAATTTGCATGCAGACGTAATCTAACGCTGCAATCGCATCCTTAAAATCATAAGCTTTTATTGGAGAGCGTTGAAGCGAAAGCTCTCATCAATTCTTCCTCACAAAGAGCGTCTTTGGTCGGTCCGGGTAATAAATTACGCTTGACTGAATATGGACTGCACAGATAGCAATTGACCCACCTTCCCCTGAAATGTAATTTCCAGACGCTGCTTCAACTGTGATCTTCCGCGGGCAGAGTGTGTCGAGAGCGGGATGCGAGTTCTGCCGGGGCCTTTAACTTGATGAACATTGGCGTGATTCAAAACAGATGCAGCGCCTTCGAATCCTCAAGGCCACCTCTAACAGGCCGACAGCTGTTCGGATAGATTGCAATCTGACGGTGATTCGATTATGAGATGGAACATTGTCCGGCCCCGCTTCGGCATTCAACCAGTGGGAGTCTGGACCACATGCACAGACCTCTCACAATGTTCTGGCAAAATATATATATATATATATATATATATATATATTGAAATGTGTGTTTTAATTGGTCAGTTTACTCAAACTGAACCAAAAGAAAAATCATTCTTTCTCCCTTGGCAACAATCCAGCCATGCAGATGCTCTGTTTTTTTTTGTTTTTTTTGTACAAGGCTAATAAAATCTTTGCTGCCACCATGTACAGGGGAGGTAAACATAATTTCACTTGAGATGATCAAAGCATTGGAAATAAACCCAACAGTAACTTGTGGTTTTAGTCCCGAGTTACCTGGCGAGACGAGTGTTCATGTTCGTGAGAAAGCAAAACTCAACGTGGATTTCTTTTACGTAACGTACCTAAAGTAACATTATTGGTGTAGAATTAAACATTTTAACCCAAACAATGATTTTTTAAAAAAAAATTTTTTTAACCCTCACCAAATAAAAACCTAATGAAGTTGTTTTGTTGCCCAAAACACAACCAAATTGTGACTGAATTTTGTCACATTTGACCAAAGCCATCGTCTTTTCTTAAACATAACCACGTTTTTTTTTTTTTTTTTTTTTGGTGGGTAAACATAAAGCTACTTCTGCATGTCTGAAACGCCAGCGGGTATTTCATGCCCTGGGATGAGAATGAGTTGGAGTTGCACAGGAGGCGCCACAGTTGAGCGCTCCATCGTGTTAAAAGCAGCTCCAGCAGTTCTGATGTTGGAGATTCAGGTGCTGCTGGGACACCAACTTAAGAACTTTGTTTGCGGCGTGCTGACACCCTAAACACAGCTGCAGCAGATGAAGTACACGGCTAAAAAAAAAAAAAAAAAAAAAGGTGCAGAGCTTCAGTCGTTTTTAGCTCAGAGCGAGAAGATAAAACCTTTGCTTTAATGCGAGTTAGTCAAAGAGCTTCCCTGCACGGGAGGGGGGGGGTCACTGTGGATGTCTACGCGGAAGGACGCTTCCGCACAGACGGACGGCGGTCGTTACCAAAAATAGACTCTGTGACCTTGCGTTGCACAATTAAATCAACCGCATCCTCAGTCTGATTTACATTAAAGGAGATATTGATGTATGCTGACCGGCAGGGTTACCAGTGGCCACATTTTGTCGTTGTTGCATAAAGCAAAGATGGCTTTGAGGGCCCCGTCTGACACGGAAGGGGATGACATTACATGTCAGAGACCGTTATACATGCAAGGAGACTACCACATGGTTAAGGCTCATATGAATGCATACATGTGTGCAGCTGGATGTTGCCATGGTGCTGAAATGAGCACAATAACAACATAAAGCTGATTTACATTCAGCTCATTCGTTGGGACAAGACCGTAGTATTATTATAGCAATACAATTTATTCTTTTTAATTTCATCTTTTTATAATCTCAGTAGGAGACCAAAAAAAACAAAACCCGATGGATTCTGTAGACTCATAAATCTTCTCTGTGCAGTTCTGTGAAAAGTGAAGAGCACTCAGAGGGCCGATGCCGACTACAAAAATTTAGAAAGCAGAGCGCAATCGACTCCCAGTAGAGAAATCAACACAACATTTTGAAGCACGACAGCAACAGCACGCAAGAAGGCACGTGGAGATTGGGTTTCTTTTAAAAACGTTTCCCAAGCACACTTTCTCGGGCAGCCTGTCCCAAAGGTGCCCCGACCGTACATACAAAGAGCGATACGAAGACTCGATTAGACCGTTTATTTCTCCTCACCGGAAAGTGCCATTCAGACTTGAGGTGAAAGAGGATGGGGCACAAGCGCAGGTCATATGGCAATAGAGTTTCATTGCTGCAGTAGAGGCCAGGGCTATGAAGTTAATATCCTGCGCTCTCAAGGCAGGGACGCACGTCCGGGCACATGCACACAGTTCAAACCGAAGGCTTTCCACAAATGGCCTCGGGGTGCATTGACACAAATGCATAATTGAGGAGTAAGATGCATACTTGTGTCATGGATGAGATGATGCAATGTCATCCCAATAACAATAACAGTGCGCCTTGAGCAGCCCCGAGTCTGGGGAAGGTGCAATCTGAAGTGTCAGTCCAAATCTTGTCCGTCAAACTGGGAATTCGTTTTACGCCCTCGGGAGAAAATTTCCCATCAAATGAAAGCATAATAAACATTTTGATTAATTTATTGGTATAGAAAAAGCAAAGAATCGTTGGTAAATGTATGAAATCATTTACGAAATACCAAACACCCTGCTGCAAATGAAATCATGTTTGCACTGAATAAAATGTCTTTATCCTCTCTACTCCAAAATTAAAAAGCTTTTTCGCCAAATTGTTTCATTTTCTCTGACAGTGGGTTCAGTAAGAGCTTGAAGAGAGTTGTTTATTTCCTGTTCACCAATTATCGCAATATTTGAAGCTAAATGTGTTTTTTTCCCCCTCATGCCACCAGAATTGTATCTGAAATGTGATGAAACCACACCTACATTGTGGCGTTACACTCATAACCATAACTATGGATGTTGGTTCCAAAATTGTATGTTTTACAAAGAAATATTAGAATTGAAACCAAGTATTCAGCAGCCTTAAAGTTATAATCCAAAATATTTGCTGTAAGTAAACCCTATATTTGTTGCTATTCATGGTCAGTTTTCTGCAATAGCCATTTACATTTAGTAATTAACTCTCTATATAATGTTTCTTATTGCCAGTATATGAGTCCACCATTTTGTGTGTAGTCATTAAAAACCAAGTAGGCAAAGTTCGGAAAATAATTTTTGTTTTTTTTAAATCCCCGTTGTTTTCCCGAGGACCATAACCGTGAATAGTGAAGCAATTGCAGAAGTGCCTCAAAGTGCAATACTATTGAAGGCCACAAGGGGCTGGCTCCAAGAACAATTTTGTTTCTGCACAGAATCAGATTCAAAAAAGTGTCAACTTCTCACATGAAATACAAAGTCAGCTAAAATGATCTCTTTATGATCAGTTTTCTGGCGATCCTTCTAAAAATGAGACCATTATTAATCGGATGTCGGGCCCCGGAGAGTTCTGTTCGTGGAGGTGTCCGGTTTGGTTGACAGGCCTGGGGGGCCACCTATGTCTGACATCGGTGGCGGGAGCCTAGTGGTGTTGGGTTACCAGTCAGATTCAGTCAGATCCACCGCCCGCTTCAAAACGCCGCTCCACAAACTAATGACTAATTTCTCTGCGTTGCCACTTGGTCCTTAAACTTCGCACTTCTTCAAAAGACTTAAGTCAAAATGACTTTTGTTTCCTGACCTCCTCCTCGATCCCGATCATACCGTGCGTGTACTCTTCATGCCCTGGTCAGGCAAAATGTGACGGGTGACACGGTGTCCTTCAGTGGACCGACGGGTGTTTTCCACGCTTCGGTGTGATACCAGGCTGCTGCTTTTTACACACGACGCTAAGAGATCGCTCTTAGCAAGAAAGCGAATGAGTGAATTTACCCAAATGTCTCTGAAACAGAATAGTCACACTACCTGCATTGGAAGAAAAACAAAAAGAAAAAAAAAGTGGTCATTTAATATAGTAAACTATCACTGTGGTGCAGTGATTGATGCTCCTTTAGCCACGACACTTTGATCTCACCAAGGACACTTCTCCTGGCCTGGTATCCAACGCAGCTCCTAGATGTCCCCATTTTCAAAAACCCATTAACTAAACATCGCTCTGAAGCAGGTCCCCGCCTTTACTGGCTGCGTCGAAAATCTGATTTACTGCACTGCGAATGCTCGACAGTTTCTGACATCGTGTTATTGAAACTCGGGTATTGATTTCAGTCCGACGGCGCACGAAAACTGGAGTAACGTAAAGAAAAAAAAAAATGCGCACGCGCTTAATAGAGCGCTATTAATCTCCGCTGGCGGGGACTTCGAGACTGCACAGGAAAACAATTTGTTTTAAAGTGCAATTTGCGTTCTTATTTTATAAAACTCGTTACTGTTATTACACTACAGTCAGCAAAAAGGTATCGAAGCTCCCTTTTACTCACCAACTTCCACCCGCAGAAGGGGACACGATGCCTGAGCCTCAGCTGGAGCCGGAGCAGCAGCGGCTACCGTGCCAGCAGACGCTGGCGAAAATACAGCACGGGGTTAATTGAACGCTTCCTCCAACCAGCACCTGTGGAGCCGAGGAGGTGATTATAGCTTTCAGGAACGGCGCAACGATGAAGTGCTCTCGATCCAGTGGGAAAGCAAAGTACCTCCTCATCCGAACGAGATGAATGAAAACAAAGCAGACGCTGCGAGCGCGGGGGCTCTCTCTCGCAGATAACCCGCCGACAGGCCACAAAGTGCGCCGGCGGGATTACAGCCGACCCCGTCGGATCCCGGGCGTCACCTCGTCCGGCCGCTCCCATCCGGCAGCAGACGCGAAGCCGTCGACGTTCGGCACAAAATGCGACGTGCCGGTGGCTTTTTCTCCAGAGCTGTGGCACTAATTAACCGCGGTGAGCACTCTGCACTGTTCTGACGGTCCAATCTTGCGCAGTCTTTGTCGTGACCGAGCTGCGTACAAATTGAGTGGCCGCATCCCTTCAAACGCTGCGCTTCACCACCGATTGCGTCGCAGCGGCGAGACCCGGCTCGCCCGTTTCGAGGGCTTCTTCAAATGCGGCATGGAAATGCGTCCTTTCCCTTTCCCTCCAACCTATTCAAAGAAATGTCACGCCGTGGCGAGGAAGCATCTCCCATCTCTTCTAATAAATCGTAAAATGACCGTCCAGTTTTGGTTTACGAACGGGGCCCCGGGATTGGACGCAGTTGTGGTAGAAAGAGAAGCCAAGTCTTGAGTCTGTGAGAAAGCAAAAGTCAAAGTGGATTTATTTTTAATAACAAAAGTACAACTTTTAAATAGATGTATCCTACGTAACGAAACAAAGTTGTATATATACATACAGTGGGTACGGAAAGTATTCAGACCCCTTTTAAATGTTTCACTCTTTGTTTCATTGCAGCCATTTGCTAAAATCAAAAAAGTTCATTTTATTTCTCATTAATGTACACTCAGCGCCCCATCTTGACAGAAAAAAACAGAAATGTAGAAATTTGTGCAAATTTATTAAAAAAGAAAAACTGAAATATCACACGGTCATAAGTGTTTGCTGACGTTAATGGAAATGGCAGAAGCCATGGAAATTTATTTTTCGTTGGATGTTAAACTAATATATTGTAATTTTAGTCATGTAGAGTTTGTCTTGATTACTTGGATAAAAGTCTACGAACGAGGAAAAAGGTCCGGGATCGAACCCAGAACCTCCTCGCTGTGAGGCGCCAGTGCTTTGTAACATACTTGGCAAAATAAAAAAAATTAAAAAAAGTGATTCCGATGGGAGTGGGTCCGAAAGATCTTTATCAAAAGGGCAGATAAAGGTACTGTGAATTCAAAACTAACCAGCTTATAAATTTGTTGAAATATAATATTTGTCTTAATTATCCAACGATGCACATAAATTCCAAATTATGGCCATATCAGAGAATACAACATCACAGGATACATAACTGTTAAATGAGGTAGATAGAGAACCACCACGGACATTCACAGTTCAAAGGTCCAGAAGTAGAATTCCAGCTTTCCCTTGGTTTTTATAAGCTGCAGTTACTAGGTCCTTTATCAAATTCACAAGCTGGAATAATTGATTTCCTCAAACACAGTTTGATAAAATGGCAGACGTCTGAAATGATTCGGCATATCTTTTATCCATGAAGTTAGACAGATTTCGACATTTGGCTGGTTATCAAGGGCGCTTTGATGTGGCTAGACACGTTCGCAGATTCTGGGAATCAAACTGTGACCTTGCTCGGCGGTCTTTCTGCCACCTGCTACCGACGCCCTCCAAATGGCCCAAAATGTCCAAATCTGTGAGACCTGAGAGTTTTGGGTCCGTGCGCTGCAGGTTGGGGGTTAGAAGAAATAAATGATTCGGGATGATCCGACTGTCGTGTGCTTTAAACGGGGTTGTCATTTAAGGCCGAAGTAAAGTTGGATAAAGATGTCGCACGTGGACAAAGTTGCTTCAAGGTTTTTTTTTTCCTTTTTTTAAAGTGGAAACCTGAGGGGCGGCGCGTGGCGATCGCTAATCAACAGTTGAGAAGAGGCACTGACATTGTTATCATTGTTATCAAATACATATTTTCACCTTTTTGTTAAAGCTGCACCGATCGGCACGTTTATATTAACTAAGAATCAAATCCACCAACTCGGCCGTTTAAATCTACGGAGCATTTTACCGTCTTTCAGCCCTCTTTTTTTTTTTTTTTCTTTTTTTAAAGCATTTTAAATGATTTATCATCATTTTTAAACAGCAGCTGTTGTTTTTAGCAACAACAACAACAACAACAAAATGAACACCCTACATTTCTGCTGCCCAAATGCCCCCCCCCCCCCCCAAAAAAGTGACTAAAAATACCTAAACCGGACGTTCCCAAATTGTATAGCGACGTATCAAACCAAATTTCTTAAAGGCCACTTCCCACTTGCAGATACAAGCAATTTTTGTTGGCCACTGTTTTGAACTCGAAGGAGGTATTTCCAGCTCTCGCCGAGTTGGCGCCGCTTTTCTGCTCAACTGACTCCTTTTCAGCATCGAGCGTTTCGGGCCGACCTGTCGGCTCCAGCGTTTTCGCTTGGACTTCGTAGCCATTTCAAAATGTCACTCGTTCAGCTGACGTCAACGTCTGAGGGGACCAAATCCCGTCTGCGTCGGGAGGTGAAGCGACGCCCGTGTACTTTAATGTATATTTGAGGGGGGGGCGGAGAGGGGGGACCTCTCCGAGACTCCCGTCGCTCGCATCTTTTGTCACGCGACGTGTCTCTGGAATTACTGCTGTCTGCAATCGGTTTTTAAATGAAATTGAAAACGTCCTCGTTGCTCGAAGTGAAATTGTTCGGCCTTTCGGCGAGGCTCTCGCGTACCGCCGGTGGGGCGCCGACCGCGGTTTAGAAACCACTCACCGAAAACCAACCAAACAAACGGTTAACGCGTGCGGCGTAGGGAGGGAATAAAACGACACCTTCGGGTACCATACGACAAACAGGAATTCCTTTAAGTTGCTCCGAGTTGACGTGACGGCATGAAACGCCCCCGCGACGCTTCGACTGCTTTCGCGGGTGTCTTTGCTGCAAATAGTATTATTACAGTTGTTGTAAATCGGGGTTGTCGATCTTAATTCTGTGGTGTCTGGTGTCCTTCCACCGTGTTGTCCACGTGCAAAAAGTGCACATCTTATTTTGGGGTTTTTCATTTATCCAGCTGGTTGTTTTCTGCGACAGATCGAAGCAGCGTCTCAATCCCCTCCCCCCCCCCCAAAAAAAACAAAAAAACCCAACAACCCACGACTGAAAATTAGCTCTTACAAAACAGACTTTTGGCATCTTTTCATCACCCTGACAAATTGAACCCATTCAAATCGGGCCATTCAAATAGTATTGAAGCTAAGTGAAAACAAACTGCACTCTCGGTAGATTAAAAAAAAATTTTTTTTTAAATACATTCAGTATTTTGAGATAACTAAAACAATAATTTCATATTGAAATGAAATGGCTGCTATTTTTTTTTATTTTATTTTTAATTAGCAGCAATGTTTCCATTTCAATGTCATTAAAATCAGAGAGACAAAAAAAACTGCTCTGAGTGATTTGGCCAGAGTTCAATTTCTGGCTGGCCAGAAATCTGAGCAATGTTTACTTATAGTTTTTTTTTTTTGTATTTTTCAATTTCTTTTCGCCCTTAACTTTTAAATTGTCCTCCTTAAATCGTGATACGCGGCATACAATAATAACTCCTTAACTCGGTTACTGAGATACCTGCGCCCTTTCGGTACGAGTCGATATAGTCTTGTGTCTGTTATCGTCAAACGTGAATGCGGATCGACATGTGGACGTTTTCTTTTTGTTTGTTTTGCTTCCTCCAGTGTCACGTGATCGTGAGGCGCTGCAGCACCTTTGTAACTCGATGACGACGTCACCGATTGTGAATTAGCACCGAGTGTCAAGAGTATCTATATTGTATTGATTGTGTTTGTCTCCAGAAGGTCAACACTTTATAATTGACTGCGTTGTTCTGTGTGTTTTGTTTTCTGGGTGGGCGGTGTTGGAGGTTGTTTTTTTTTTTTAATTTTTATTTATTTCAACTGTGTAGAAGTTTGTTCCCTTCAGCCTGCCTCAAAATTCATGTTCTGTTCTCCTTCCCAGAGAGAAGGTTGTTTTTTTTGTTGGGGGGTTGGGGGTCCAATTCCTTTGTTTTTCTATCATTTTGACATAAACTTAAGTGTCCATCTTAAGGAAGTTGTACTCCCACCGCCTCCTTTCCAGTAACCAGAGCCCCGCTTTATTGCTTTTTGGTGTTTTTTTTTTTGTAGCGTCCCGCGCCGCGCTTGTTCGTTTTCTGATGATTGGTTCTTTGCAGTTTGGGAGTTTTATTTTTAATTTTTTTTTTAATCTTTCTGTCCTTTTTTCATTTTAGAAAACGTTGCACCACAACCTTAAACTTGACTACTGAAGTCTATTTACTCTTCATTTCTCATCTGTCAGGGGTAAAGTAACATATGCGATGTTAATATGTAATAAAAAAAAAAAAAACCTGAATTGTACCCATTTTTTTTTTTTTTTTTAATTTTTGTAAACATTTGCTTTATTTGCAGCAAAGGGAACGCAAAACGCAGCTCGTATATTTGGAAGAGAGCAGGAAAGGCTTTGGAACCGTTTTGTAAAATGTAAATCGAGCCCCTTCGAAGTCACTTTAAGACCCGCGCCATATTGGTTTGGGAAAAGATGGCGGGTATTTTGGCTGGCAGCACTCGGAAGGGATCCCAAACCAAAACAACAACAAAAAACAACAATCTTGCATCATTTCATTCAAGTCATCAATCATTTATTTGCTTTTTTTTTCTTTCTTTCTTACTTTTTCTATGAGCTTTGCGCGATTTTATTTTCCGCGGCACATCCGGCACAAGTCAAGTTTTCCACACGGTGAAACCGGCTGCCGGGCTTGTAAAGTAGTAACAGACGCGCCGGCCGCCGTCTCGACCTCTTCCGTCTCCCGGCTCGGCGCGGCTTCGCCTTCTCCTTCCATTTATCCACATTTACTTGTTTTTTCAGAGCTCGTTCTTGTGCCGATTATCGGACCTGATTTTGAAAAGAACGGAGGAGTTTGAAGTTTAAATCGGTTTGCGGCCGCTGCGACCGCATTCAGAAAAAAAACAACAACAACAACTTTAATGTCACCGCGCTCACCCGGGCCGGCACCGGTCACTGACTGGAAAGCGTCTCGAAACTTTGGAAAAAAAAAAAATAAGCTCGGCGGGAGCGACAGCCGAAGACCCCGCGAGGGACGTCTTCGGGGACGTCTCAAATACTTAAAAAAAAAAAAAAAGACTTTCGTGTCCGCGACCGGGAAACCGCAAAGCAGCGGACGACAAGACAAATTGATGAATGGAATGATGTCCCGAAACGTCCTTCTCTGCATTTGCGGCTTTTCGAGACAAAAAAAAAAAAAACAGATTAGGATGATGGAGGACAGCCCTGGAGATATAAAAATAAATAAATAAATAAAAATAATGCCGGGCATTTGCATCCCAGAAACGTAGAAGTCAGGCACTATTTTAGAAAAAAAAAAAAAAAAAAAAAACACCACAGATTGAAGCGCCTCGTTTGAGGGAACGTAACCGAACACCAAGCCAAGACACAAAACTTTGGAGTCTGCCAACCGAACAGTTGTTGGAAAAGAAGTTTTATTTTGAAATGCTGGTAAGGCGTCCCATCGCAATCCTTGAAACAAAAAAAACAAACAAAACGCACGTTAATTACTGAAACACATCGAAAAATGCTTGAAATAATCATCTCAGACAAACGCACCCGGAGCCCCTTTCATTCCCTAACCCGTAGACTGATTCTTCTACAGGTCATGAAAGGAAAACTTGGCGGGCGTACAAGTTCCTAGAAGACATCCAAACACTTTTTTTTTTTTTTTTTTGACAGATTTTACCAAAAAAAACAAAAAACAACAACAACAACAACAAAAAAACGACACATATTCCCTTCAGAAAACTGTAAAAGTTGTGTACACGTCGGCCGGCACGGACATTTCTTATACGACATGGTCGAAACTGCACAGACAAGACACTTCTGTGACAAAGATACCTACGGCAGTATATATATATATATATATATATAAAAAAAAACACAATAACAATAATAATAATAAACAATTCTCTACCTAAAGTGGGTCGAATCGTTCAAATAACAAACCCCTTTGTGTTCCATTTTTTTTTAACCCGCTCGACCTACGGGACGAGTGAACCGCCACGCGAGGACGGGTACGGTCCGCAGGAACGCCGCGTCGCGTTGAAACGCCCCGCGGCCGACGGGCGAGAGGAACCGACGCGCGGTCGTCCAGCTCGGCGCACAGTGCTGCGGTGGAGGGGTCCCGGAGAGAAGGCACTTGGACGCCATCAACTCCCGGCCCACAAAGTAACACAATAAAACATTTTAAAAAATAAATAAAAAGAATTCATGAGTTTGTGTCCGAACGAGTGTCCTCCCACCCGTCGTCGTGACGCCTGCTCCGCTTCGGAGGTGACCCGGTTACGAGGTGTTGGACACGTCTCGGCCGGGGGGAGAAAGGGGGGGTCGTTTGGCCAACAAGTCACGTTCGACGTTCTGAGAATCCGAACTCCTTCAAGAGGAAGTTGCGTTCGAGGTATCGCGAGCTATAATTCGTCAAGCTGTAAAAAAAATAAAATAAATAAATTCAAAAGAGAAACCCGTCACTTAAAGTATCAAAGCCTCTTGAGAGAGAGAGACGCCCGGTCCACGTGAGGAATAAAAGATGTCTTCCTTCCGTGACTTCGTTTTTGTTTTGTTTTAATATTTCATATTTTTACTGCCTCTATTTTATATTCTGTCATCTACGGCTTCGCCCCTGCGCGCGCCGCCGCGACTGCAGACTCTCCCCTCGCAGGATTTATAAAGTATCTCAACCCGTCTGCACGTGTCTAAAAACCCGAGGGCCGTCGTCCAGGCGACGCTGGGTCTTCTGAAGGGACCGTCTCCGGAGCGGCGTCCCTCCAAAACGCCCGCTTCCCCCTATTCACCCGCCGGCGCTTCGGGCTTTCTCGTAGCCGCGTGTAATTTGCGGCGTCTTAAACACGGTCGCATTTTTTTTTTTTTTTTTTTTTTACCGGCGATAAAACGACAAAAACGCGGAAAACATAAATCAAATCGAACGAGGGGCGAGGCGGACGCCGGTGCAGATTTACGCCACGTTTTTTTTTTTTTTTTTTTAGATCGGTCTCCGCCGACAAAAGCAGAAAAAGCATCAACTCCTCGTGAATCTTTGGTCCGAGCCGGGCTCGACGGGACGCGACGCCGCACAAACAAAAACAAACAAACAAACAAACGAACGAACGAACTTTCCCCCACGGACCGAACGCTGCGACGTCTTGAGATTTACTTAGAACAAGCCTTCACCTTGACGGCGTGACGTGAAGACCATGAATCGGTCCATCCAAAAAGAAAGAGGGGAGACACGTCGGCCGCCCTCCTCGTCGATCCCGGGGACCGTTCGTCTCTCCGGTCCGGATCAATCGTTCTCGCTGGCGGTGTACGTTTTAGCCCGTACTTTGTGCCGTCCGGTAAAAGCCTCGTAAATATTCGGTGGGGGGGGGGTAAATGCGAAAGACGTCAACGACGGGGCGACGTCAACGTCCCGGCGATCCGTTTTTAATTCGCCCGAAATACCGCAAATCGTGTGCTTGGAAACAGGTTTCAACAGCTTTTTAGTCGTTTCGAACATCGCCGCGCGTGCGCGCCTCCTGAGTCACGCGGGCCTGCTAGAGAACTGTGCTGATGGTGTCGAAGTCCTTGCCGATGTGAGAGCTGCTGGGCAGCGACTTGAGGTACTCCAGGTGCCTCCTGGCGTCCTCCTGGTTGTGCCTCACGTAGTAGATGACGTACGCGATCACCATGGCGAACCAGCCGAACATGGTGACGAACATGGCGACGTCGGTGGTCTTGTGGTGGAAGTTGCAGAAGTTGATCCCCGAGTCCAGCACCTGGATGACCGGCTTGCCCGCGTACTCCTCCTGCACCGCCGTGTGGCAGATCACCTCGTTGACCGTCTCGGGGTCGAGGCGCAGCTCCCTCAGGACCTCCTGCAGCGTGCACTCGCAGTGCCACGGGTTGCTGGAGAGGCTGATCTTGGCCCGCAGGCGGGCGAACGCCTCCTTGGGGACGCTCTGGATGCGGTTGTTCGACAGGTCCAGGGCGAGGAGGCTGTCGGAGACGCCCTGGAACGCCCCGGCGTCCACCGTCTCGATCTCGTTGTTGGCCAGGTCCAGCTCCTGGAGGTGGTGCAGCTCCTTGAAGGCGTGGTTCGGGACGCGGGTGATGCGGTTGGAGGCCAGGAGGAGGACGACGGTGTCTCGGGGAAGGTCCGGCGGGATCCTCTCCAAGTCGCGCGACATGCACTGGACCACCGTCAGGCCGTTCTTCTCCATGCAGTGGCAGCTCGTGGGACAGGCCGTCACCAGGGCGGCCGCCAGGAGCATCCCGCCGAGCAAACCCCGCAAGACCAGGGACAGCCTGGGCGCGCCGGGCCCGGCGACGTCCTGCATGCTCAAGCGGTTGACCACCCCCTCCTCCCCCCCCCGCCCCTCCGCCCACGGGTCCCGTCAGGCAAAAGCGGTCATGACGGCGTCACCCGCGTCTCGGCAGCCGAGTGGCGACGATCGCAGAAAGAAACGTGCGGGCTTACCCCGGAGATAATCCTTTCAAATCGATCGGAAAGAGCTTTCGACGGCCTTCTGAATTATATTTCAAAACGGCTCATCCCATAAAACAAAAAACAAAAATTGAGCAGCTCGATTGATTACAATTCCAGCAGGTCATTTTCAGGTTTTCGCTGAAAAGCTTCAGAGGAGCGGGTCGGGTCGGGTCGGGTCGGGGAGGCGAAACCCGGCACGTCACCCCCGCGCACTGGAAATCAAGCAAAAAGGAAAACAGGGTTTATTCTTCAGCAGGAAAATGAAAAAGCAACGCGGCGCCGTTCACAACGACGGCCGCTTCTGCCTTCGCGTTATTCAATGAGCGGAGTGAACGGCGTTCCCACGGCGGGGACGACTCCCGCAGGAGGATCACCACTTTAGGACGGCGCACCCTCTGCCGGGCTGAACTGATCCCACAATGAAACCCCTCACTGTGTTCGAGGTCATCCGCCCCACGCAGCCCGCATGTCTTCCTCTCATTTGTCCTCTTTTTTTTTTCCTTTGGCAAGTGCTTCTTCGCTTCAGGCCACACACACACACACACACACACACACACACACACACACACACACACACACACACACACACACACACACACACCTTCCTCCCGTAAGTCTTAAATAGGCCCCTCACGTTTTCATCAGTCTGAGCTCAGCAGGGGGTGTGGACAAGATGTAGCGCGCACGCGTGCGCACGCACACACACACACACACAGCTAAAACATCCTGCCGTTATGTTATGACACCGCAGCATCTTTAAGTAAAATAGAGGCCACAAGGGTTCACATGTCTCCTTTAAATCCTGCCTGAGCTCTTATTAAATTAAATTAAATTAAATTAAATTATTTAAGGTGGCAAATTGCCTCTTTTTTTTTTTCTTTTTTCAGGTAAATTTGGCAGCTTGTATTTAGGGGAGTAAATATTCATTCATCTTTAATAGGGACATTTCATAAAATAAACATAAAAACCGAAGCAAAGATTTTGAATTGAATGAGGCGAACGATGCCCAGGCACCCTCAAGACGGTTTGATAAGTAGCCCATTGCGAATTGTAATCACATTATGGCTCTGTGGTTCAAATATTGCATCACCGAGAGCAAATACATACAGGCTGATCAGTTAATTAGCTCGTGCTCGTACCTGCCGGGAGACGGTTCGATCCTGGCCTGGTGATTTTAGTCACTTTTTTTTCTCCGAGCCTCGGCACGAAAGATGTCGCTGATAGAGGAGCGCGACTTATCACGTCTGCATCCCCGTGGAAAGAAGGGTGAAGCTCTTCAAAAGCTCTTTCATTAAAAAGAGAAGAAAAAAAAAAAAGAAAAAAAAACTTAAAAACGTCGTTATGTCCGCGAGGGAGGGAATGGTAATAAAGTTCCTCAGCGGCACGCGCGTAAGTTCACAAATCTCCGAGAGGAACGGTTCACGTCTCCCAAACGTGGCTGTCCTTCCGTTTTCTTCCGACCGTCACACTTGTTGATGATCATGATGGCGGGGGGAGACGGTGGTGGTGGTGGTGGTGGTGTCCCGCCAAGGTCTCGAGGAGCCTTATAGCGCTCCGACTCAGCACGCGCTCCTCTCTCTGGGTCTCTCTCTCTGAACCGCGCGCGCCTGGCGCCAGAAGGAGTCCCGGCTGCGCGTGGATTGGACTGCTGTTCTGTTGGCAGCGCTCCTCGTCCTCCAGTATCTCCCCGCCTGCCTGTCTCTCTCTCTCTCTCTCTCTCTCTCTCTCTCTGTCTCTCTCTCTGTCTGTCCTCCTCCCTGCCTGCCTGCACCTCCCCTCTGCTCTGATCCCCCCCCTCCTCCTCCTCCTCTTCCCGCCCCCTGTCTCTCCTCGAAACAGGACAAATATATCCGGAGCATGAAAAATTGTTCCACCGTAGTAAAGAGAGGTGCTGTGGTAATAACTTTTAAAGTAACTGTTCTGTCCGCAAATCGTCCAAATAAATATATATATATTTTACTCTTAAAAAAAAAAACGTTTTATTAATCAAGTGCATGAAGTCCAAAGTCATAATTAGATGAGGGAGGTATTTGGCATCGATTGCTGAACACAACCCCACCTGAAGACCTTGCTCACGTCACACACAGGACTGCGCTGCATTGATTGTTGTAATCGCCTCGGGATTTAAGCTGCACTGCACTGGATCAAGACGTCGGCTCTCAGGGCTGCACCGTCTTCTGTTTGCACAGCGGCGCCTTCCTCAGCTCTCAGACTGCACGTAAAGGCAGACTGTTGGTCTTAACTGTTAGCAGTATTTCATTAAAGATAATGTCCTAAAAAAAAATATATATATATATATATATATTTTTAGTAGTACCTGCAGCTTGAGACAAGTATTTTATTTTGAAGGAGCGTCGGCACTGCAGCGTGTGTAATTTGGCGTCAGTGTGGTGAGTAAGGTCAGATCTGGCTTGACCTTAGCAGATTGATGGCCTCACATATGGACACACGGGTTGAGCATTGACCACGGTGCCTTTTTTTTTTTTTTTTAAATTGTCTTTGACTGATTTAAAAACCAGGAAATACAGTTTTACAGTTTACAGTTTAGTGCAAGATGTAAAAAAAAAAAAAAAAAAAAAAAAAAAATCTTCCAGATAACCTTGACAAGGATAAGAAAGAAAAAAAAAAACCCTGCAAATATGGACATGGAAAGTGAGTTAAACCGACCGCTTTAGTTCCACGGGGACCCTCCCCCCTCCCCCTCTCACCCTCCCCCCTCCCACACACTCCCTCGGCCTCGTGCGATTTAAATGTAGGTCGCCTCGTCCCAATGTTCCAGGTGTCATTTGAGCGTAAGTTTTCCACGGGGCCACGGTCTCGGAGCCGGCGAGCGCCCGCCGGCGTGACGGGATGGTCCCCCGCGCGGCTCGCAGCTCCCCCGAAGCGGACGCCGAGGAGGACGGCGGCGCACGGTGGATTTCAGATCCGCCCGCGCGGCGGGGGGAGGGGGGGGACGGCGGAGGGGCGAACGAAGCGGCGAGCTCGCGCGCCCATAACTTCGCAGTCGGCTGCGCAGACGAGTCTCGTCGGGGCCTCGCGGCGAGTTGAGGGAGGGTCGCGGCCGATTAAGAACACGGTAATTACACCTCCAAAAGCGGCGCTAAGCAATTCTTTTTGTGTCGGCGACGGGTCGCTACGCGGAGGCGGTCGCCGTTGGTGAGGAACTCCCATCACTTGAGCGTGTGATCTTGCGTGTCGAGAGCTGCAATATCTTGTTTTACTTGGGATTTAATGGATTAAGTTGCGAATTTTTTTTTTTTGTTGAATGCCTTTGTCATGAAAGTCCTGTAAATAAAGCCTCCCCCCCCCTTCCCCTCCCTCTATCCCCACGCAGAGCAATAGATATTTGTCACACATCACAGAAGAGGTTGAATGTACACAGAAAATATGCGACAAGATGAATTAGTAAACTAAACTTCAGTTCGCTTTCGTTTGAAACCGCTTCGAGAGATGAGACGGACCAGATTGAGTCCAAAACCCAAGACTGCGACTCCGTTTACTCCTCAGCTTTTTAAACCGTTCAGCATTGTTCCCTCCCGTTTCGGTTCCCTCGTTTCTTTTATTAGAAAATCCACAAGCGGCGCAAAGATCTTTACTCGATGGCTGCAGCAGAGCGGCGTCCCCGGGTCTACGGGTGCGCACCAAAACAAAAAGCAGGGATGAATGCTGGATGGATATATACTGATCGAGGTGCCCAGAGGTGCAACTGCAAATAAATGCAGGTGTAATGAACTAATCGCGGGTCAGAGGTGGAAAACCGAGAAAAAAAAAGAAAAGAAAAAAAAGTGAGCTTGTAATCACGTTTCCGACGTCCTGACCTTCAAACGTTATTATCATCCATTGTAGTGGTAAAAAAAATTAAATTAAAATAAATAAATAAATCCTAATTAGTAAGAGTCAATCAGATGAGACCAGAACATTATTTTAAAGAAAACAAGTTGGGTGCGAACGCCCAATAAATCCAGAGACAGAATATGAACGTGTTTCTTTTTCCCCTTGGCGTGTTTTGCGCATGGATCCCCTCCGGCTACTGATAGGAGATTTCTTCTGTGTACTACTAAATATCAGGCCGATCACAGGACGTGTGAATGAGTCAAACAGCCGCTGACAACAAAAAGAAAAAAAAAAGGGGGAGAGTGAGCCGATGGCGGTATCAACTGAGTGGCCCGTCGATGGGTTTGGCTGATGAAGGATGTTATCGCCTCCTTCTTGTTCTTTGTGTTTTGTCGTGACGCCCCGTGTTGTTAGAGTGAGAATGCGCAGTGTTCAGATAAGGGGGTGTGAATTTAGAAATTTACCTATCTGCTCCACACAGCCCAGGTAACTCCTGATTGTCATGCAGTGAGCAAAATGAATTTCCCTGCTAGTGTAATGAAGTTCCCCCCCACATTCATGTGATGTTCAAGCCATGTTAAATTGGCCGCCTAAAGACAGAAAATGCATCGTGCCTGTGCTCGGGCGGTCTGGCAGCGGTTGCAAGAGGTGTGAGGAAGGTCACTTTTCAAATGTGTACAGGTGCAGGTTACTACTTTTCCCCCTTTGAAATAGTTACATTACTGGTTACATTTTTAATCGCTTCATCAAAGTCATGTAACTTATGTCACTTTACTTTTTTGGCGATAACTTTTCAAACAAAGGTCATAAATTGGACAATAAAGCGGAAAAGTCTGAAAAAAAAACGAATTGAACTCCGGCAGTTTAAACCTGTACAATACATGTGACGTTGAATGTTTTCTACTGGATGGGCATCAAATATGAAGGTAAATAACGTCCAGAAACATAAGTTTAGAGCTGCCGCTGAACACAACCAGTTTGAAGAAATAAAATGTTCGCACTGCTCTCGATCTGGTTGAAATTCATTTCCACTTTTCAAGTGCTTGAGTGCTTGATACAATCTTCTCTAAAACGTATGTCATGCGAGAGAGAGAAAATAAAAACAAAGCTTGGGGGGTGAGCGAGTGGTGAATCTGACTCAGTCTGATTGGGAAACCGAGGAAACTAGGCCCCGCCCACCTGTAGCGGAACCCTGACTGCACCACGGGCCTGTCAATCAAGCAAACACACCCAAAGTACACACTGCTTTTTGAGGCCTAATATCTTATTACTAATGCAATTATTTTCAGAAGGACCACGAAAAAAACTAAGAAGAAGTGACTTCAGTGAGTGATACGATAATAACTTGTGTAAAAAAAAAAAAATGTATTGCCTTTATATTTCAGGAGAAATTGAATGGAAGTCAAAGGGAGGCGGAGCTTCTTTGGGGCCAACCTCTGGTGGCCCTCGGTGGTATCGCAGCTTAAAGCACTTCCGCGTTGGCCTCTTTTTTCAGTCTGTGGTCTACCCTCCTTGCCTTGAACACACATAAATAACACGGTTGGGCGGGAGGCTTTTTTATTTTATCTCATGTGACCTGACGGCAGTTACATTTATCTGGATAGATGTTTCCTCAGGTTTGACCTCGAGCGTTTCGACGTTGACGCGATTTCCCCCCGCTGCTACGAAAGCTTTACACTGTACACTAATGTTAGAGAGAATGTCTGATTTCAGTATGAAAATATTGCTGAATTTATAGCAGTGAAAAGACGAGAGACTTTGCAAGAGAATCAATATAAAAAAAAAAAAGACTCCAAAATTTAGAGTACGTACTGCTGAATCGATCGAGCCTGTCGGCACGTACACACAGGGCATTCCTGGATATTGTATTCTAAATAATGCGTTTTTACCCAAAAATTATATATTTGGATGTAACCTTATTGCAATCACAAACATGTTTGAATAGAAACTGTAATATATATTTATTTTTTTTTTCTCAGTAGCTGTAACATACCACGGTTGCTTTTATTTTGAAATTTAATTACGCAACTTCACTATACGTAACGACTCACTGTCTAGCACTGCGTCAACACATTATATTTTAACCACCGATGCATCATAACTAAAAACTACAAGAAGTGAAAAAAGGATCAAATCCCATTAGTTCTGTGGTCCAAATAAAGACTCTTATGTTATTGCTCACACAGACCGGTGGCAGGCTAAATTAGGACTCATCACTCTGGGAGGCAGCTAAATCCCTCGCGTAGGGTTTACCGGCGCTGACTGGCACACAGCATCGTTTTAATCTATCTCCTTTATGTACCATACATCACCACTAATCATCGCCGATCCGTCGTTCAGTTAGTCACAACAAAAGAAGATCCCAGCAGCCATAAATACGCTGAATTAGACGGAATAAGCACAAAGGCATTTAAGCGCCGGCTCAGCCGCAAACACGATCAGCTGGAGGAGCAGTTTTATCTCGAGATGCATCTGCTAAGCTTCATGACTCTCGCACGCAGACATTCCTGCACTAAACTGTATGCTTTGTCTGACTATGTAAAAAGGTCATAGCGGGGATCACGGGCAGTTTTCATTCTGCTAAAAAAAAAAAAAAACACACACACACACACACACACACACACACACACGCACGCACTAACTGGGTCCGAGTAATGGGAGGGCTGTGACAGTCAGATAAAAGGAAGCAAAGGTCGGGAATTTGGAGCACAGCTGGAGCGGCAGAAACAGGCGCGCATCTGCTGCCAGCCGAGACGCAGCAGGTTTCCCACCACATCAGCGACTTCCGCTAACTCTCCAAGATCAATTTATGGGACCGGGCGGAGAAAAGTTGCGAAGAAGCGACTATTCGCCTCCATGAACAACAGCGCCAGGTTTATCTCCGTATCAATTTATCGTGATTAATGGAGCCACGACAGAATCCCCCTCACCCCCCCCTTCAGGTTTTTTAAAAAAACAAAAATTATAATGTTTTTTTTTGTCCTGCCAAAGCGGATTTTTATTTTTTTTATTTTTTTTGTCCTAAATGCTTTTTGGAGTGAGCCGGTTGCTGTGAATACGATGGCATGATTCCAAATGTTATCCCGTGATTAACACACAGGAGAAGTGTTTCTAATGATCGCCATCTATTTATATTACACACAGTTTAGGACACGTCTGACTTGCATGTAATTGCCCCCGGAACAACTACTGGCAGCTCCAAAACACAAACGACATTCATCCAACGGCGCCAAGAGCGCGGGGGAGATGGTCCGCTGACGTGTAACCATCAGTTGGTTGAGACACTGAAGATAAAGGACTGAGGTGTACTTTGGTGTGCGTGTGTGCGTGTGTGCGTGCGCGTGGTCCAATTTACTGAGCAGGTTAAGAACGATGGTCCGGCTGTCACCAGGAGGCCTCCTCACCCCCCGCCCCCCTCCTTCATCTTCCTCCTCAGCTGCCCCTTAATGAATCTCCAACTCCTTTCGCAACTGACAAATTGCCCGCATCAGCCGCTTCCAGTCAATTCGGCCTCCCCGTCACCTACTTACTTATCCAAGTGTATCACTTTGGATTTCTCCTGACGAAGTAAATTCATCCCCTCCGAAGAGGGGCCGAGACGAGCTCACGAGCGGACGCCTCGGTTCGAGACGATTCATCACAATTACGTGTATTTACTGCCCGCGGCGTCCAGGGGAGCGTGAGCATCAGCGGCTAATAGCAGCCACCGGGAGGGAGGAGGGGGAGGAGGAGGAGGAGGAGGAGGGGAAGGTGGGGAAGGAGGGGGGGTAACTGCGTGATTAGCTGCTGTAATACATCCAGGGGCTGGTTGAGAGCGACAGGACGACTTGTAACGGCGCAGATGCTCGGCGGGAAGTAAATCAGCGGAATATGATTTATTACAGTTTTACTGCCTTTGGTTTGTTATGAATGAAGCTGCGGACAGTATTTGCTTTACATAGTCACATATACATATACCTTTTAGTGTTTATACACGTACAGTCTCAGGTCTACGCAGAGTGGAGGGATCCCTGTGCAAATCCATGAAATTTATTCGGTTTTATATAGTTTTGCTCATAATTCCTGCTGATTATGATCAAATTCTACTTCTACGTATAGTTTTTCCAACTTCCAACTGTGTAAATATTTAAACAGATTTTGCTCTCTTTAATAATTCCTCCTGCTTTTATTTAAAAAAAAAAAAAAAAAAAAAATCTTTTCTTCGTTCAAAAACTTTTTCATACAAGTTTTTACAGTCGAACTTCTAACTTCTGGTTATGTCAAAATTGAGTGGAAAGCTCCAAAAATGAGTCCTTTCAAAACTAAATTCTCCTGCTTCCTTGCTAAACTGCAGTCAAACGATCATAACACAAAGAGAAACTGTTGCACTGAAGACCACTTTTGTCAAACTTAAACATTTTCAGTCTCAAATCAGTAAACGGTTCATGACATTGTCCGACAGAAAGGGATCTATGAATGTTCATACTCACCTCTGAAATGAACAGGAGGTGTCACGGTTCCTGCCTTCAGCCCGGTGGTGTTTTCACCTCTCCAACCCCTGCCTCCTGTCCAAGTGGCAACCAAGCATGACGTCGCCCCGGTGGTTTGTGAGCTGATGTTTTGAAGTCACGACTCTGGCATTTTATCTTATGTTCATAATCTGGACGAGCTGGGAAGGAGCGAGGCGGTGGATCGGACGTAGAACCCGAAGACACTATTCCCACCAACCTGTATCTCTCTCCTAACTCCCCCCCCGCCCCCTCCCAGGCACGTCAACCAAACCAGGCACGCTGTCAAACACGCCCCTCTTTGAGGCCTAATATCTAATCAATGCTGGACCTGTTTTCAGAAGGGCCACCGCAACACTCATCTCGAGGAGGGAATTCAGCTAATGACACTATAATGACTTATGGAAAACATTTAATGGCTTTGTATTTCATGAGTAAAGTTAGTTTTTTAATCAGGAGTCTGTTGGAGCCGTAGACTGTATATAAAAGTGGGCGTAGCTTCCATGTCTGAAAAATGAGGCAGATGCAGAAGTGCCTTACGATGCAATACCACCGAGTGCCACTAGAGGTTGGCTCCAAAAAAGCCTTTGGCTCCATGGACTCCCATTAAACTACTCTCATCAAATTCAAAGTCAATAAAAAATTCTCCACGACTAATTTTGGTTTTGTTAGCTAAAGTCATGAACTAAAAAATAAGCCGTTTGATTGACAGGCCTGTGGTGCCGTCAGGTTACAGCTATCGGTGGGAGGGACGTAGTATCGCCTTGTTTCCAATCAGAGCCCGTCAGATCACCTGCTCGCTCCCACCCAGCTGGTCCAAATACGCTCACTAGCGGCTCCAAACCGCTCCGAACTATCAAGATGGCGCCGGCCAAAATCCAAACTCGAGGCTTCATAACGCTCACTATCCGCATGGTGACGTTACTGTTGGTTGCCGCTTGGTCGGAGCCAGTGATTTTTTTTTTTTTTTTTTTTTTGGAGCCACCCCTTTCTGGCCCTCGGTGGTATTGAATTTTAAGGCACTTCTGCATTGGTTTCACTTGTCAGACCTGGAGATCACAGTCTGTGCTCCCGTCACACTGCATCCACCCACCCACCTCCTGCTACCAGTCATCTGACTCTTACACCCACTTCACCTGCTTCCAACTCCCCAATCAGCCCCAGTGTGTATATAAACCTGCCATCTTGCCTGTCTGTGGTCAAATCATTGTGTCTTTTCTTTGTACCTTATGTTGCACAGCTTTTTTTAAATTTCACTTTTAACAATTTAAGGCACGCGGACTCTAATTTAGCTCACAATTATTTCTGTTCATTGCTTTGACAACTTAATGTTGCACTTAGAGATAAAATGATGTTAACTGTTTTCCCAAAGATAGACCGTCAGTAAAATAAAGAAAAGGCTGAGTAACAGAAGCTTGGACTGAATTGGGCACCAAGATGCCCAGTCAGTTCTGGAAATATGAGCACCATTTGTGTGGGCTGACAGTGTTGCTAGTCAAAATGGCTCCCACTTGGATGTCAAGGTTATTTCAGTGTCTTTGAACACGGAGTAGAAGCATCATGACTGGAAGCCGTTTGTGCCAAATAAATTGCCTCAGTGAAACTGAGCTACGAGGGTGAGCGGCACTTTTTAAGGTTTCTCCCACACAGACAACATTGGTTAACGAAGATTTTCAGCCATGCAAAAAAAACAAAATACATGTTTCTTATGTGTTTTTGTACGCTAAATCCAAATGGGTCTTCACAATTTTCCTATCAGCTGTGATTATTTTTGTGTCATTTAATCGCATGTACATCGAAAAGGGGTACCGAGAAGAGATATGAAGTTACTTTTATGTTGTTTTTTTTATGCAAGCGGGCAAAACAGTTTTGAGAGGAAATTTCTCACACTGAAATCAAAAATCAAGTTTGTAAGTAAAAATATACGGAGTGAGAATAAAAAAAACATCTGTGTGGTGAATGTTTACAGCCAGGCTGTGGATCTAATTCAAACCCACTAATAGAAACTTGTCTCGTCTATCGGCGTAGGCCCCGCCCGTTACGTCGAACTCAACTCGCAACCAAAGATGTCTGATTTGAAACCAAACGTTTTTGTGACACAAGCAACATTTTAACCAAAACCAACAAAAGAGAATTTGTTTGTAATTCAAGTCATTTTCTTCTCGCTTCATATATGTTTACTTACAGGCTTTTGATCTTTGATTGCAAGGCTCTTTTTTTTTTAACGGTCGCATAAAAAAGAACAAAACTGCCTTCATCAGTGGAGCCCAGCCGGGATTCCCAGACCCAAATTCACTGCATGAATATATGGGTCTGGCCGCCCTCCGTAGGGAATCATTTGCAGTCCTTGCATTTTACTGGGCGTCGACCTCGGGTTAATTTTGAACTATTGGAGCAGCTTTGACCAACATCATGGCTTGACTTTAACATCATCGAACTTAACTACAGACACTGGTCACAGAAACATACACATGTACATTTCAGAAGAAAGTTTGAGGATATTGTAAATGTAATAATTCTGTATTTATGAATAATATACACTCTGTCACTTAGTAACAATTCCTGATAGAAAAATTCTCAAAACAGATTTGAATTCAGTGTAAAAAAAAAAAAAAAAAAAGTACTATAAGGCCCACCTATTTTGGTTTGTGAGACAATTATAAATCTAATTATATGATGAAGGACACACAACTTTATGAAATATTTATTATATAAAACTACCTTTTGATATCTTAAAAACCCCAAATTTAAATTACGGGATAAGTAATGATAATCGGTTACACGTTATCGAATTAATGTTTGATATTTTTACAACTAATTCACAAGTTTTGGCACAAGTCTGGGAATACGCGTGTTCTGCTCAGATTAAACATAATTAGTCATATATATTAAGGCTCGGCTTCATCATCTTTGTACTGCAAAGAAGTCGCGTAAACAGATTTTGTTTTCTGACCCCAAAGCCCCACATAAAACCATGAATGATTCATAACGTAAAATTCGCCTAATTGCTTTCTGTAGCCACAGTTTTTGGAAACATAAGAAGCCAGAACTTCTGCTCGGAACTAATCTAAACCCAAGGGTGGATTCATTTCCTTTCCCAGCATGCCTTGTAATTTGCTCTGAGACCTCTTAGGAGAGCTGTTCTTCTTTTTAAGGGGCAGGAGAGGCAAAAGCGCGAGAAAAAAAAAGAAAAGTGACGTGATGAAAGAAAATCTCTGTTGAGAGGAGTCATGTCACAGTTGGACCCTGACATTTTCGTACTATGAGCCGCTAACTGCAGCCACTCTCATAATGCACCGTGATAGATTCGAGGCACCAAGTTGTCTTTAAAAACAATTTGCATAAGAAGTAGGAAAATAAATGTCATCCTCAGCATCCTCTGTGTGACGACAAGTTAATCTCACTTTATCGCTGACCTCTTGTTGTGCTGACCCCTGCCGTCATGATTACCAGCTAAACGCCTTTAAACAAAGCTGGGTTGGGACATCGATATCAGTGTGTGTTTTTAATTATGACTGGATAAGAAGCAGCTCTCGTTTTCATTGGAAATTGGTGACGGCGTTCAAATTCTCAAGAGGAAGTGGCAGAAGAGGAGCATTAGCCTTTTGCTCAAACATTCACAGGTGCTTTTAAGAAACTGATAGCGATCAATTGAGATAATAGACCGGCACCCCAAAACCCGAATTGGGAGAACCTCGAGGCAGCTGCGCAGTGAATATTTCTTTAATTTAACTACGGACCACATGACAGCTTTTGTGGGAAAGAGCTCGCCTGTGATAAACCCACAGAGAATTATCACAGTTGCCCCGAAGTCAATCGAGCATTTTAACGTCTTCGGCTCATTGTTTTGGCTTTATTTCCCGCGGCTTTACTACAGCGGTTCACTCACACACGGGGTCTCATGAATGTATGATATTGGGCGGTGAAATGGGAGCTCCGGTTGGTTCTTGGTCCAGAACTCATTGTGTTCTGGGGATCTGAATGAAGTTGATATGTACTGGACTGTCATGAGGTTGGACAACAGGGGTAAGTAAAATGAGGATGTCGGTTCAGCACCACATAAACACACTATATTCAAAAAGTTAGTGCTGCAAGAACTTATTCATGTTTTCGACTTGTAGTTTGGCACAGAAAGCCATCGCAGGCCTCTGGACACTAAGTACATTTATCCATGAAAGCCTTCTTTATCTACAAAGCGCCATAAAAAAAACCTCTATTAATATTAAAGTTACATGGCTTCATTTGGCATTGACGTGAACAGTCACTGGTGTTTATCTGTAACCTGTCAGCGGCGACTCAGCGAATTCGCCTGAAACGATATGCAGCAGAGAGCCAACAGTGTGATGCTTTTCTTTCCAACTAAATATAACGCCATCTGATTTCACTGAGGTGCAGAACCTCAGCCAGACACTGTTTTACTGCACATTGAGTACCAGATGGAAGGGACCGACCGAAGCAAGGAAGGATGTGTCACAAGCTGTTATTTATAGGATATATTAAGGTAATTCTCCATGATTAGTTTGTGATATCCTGAGTGTTTTTTTTTATTTTGAAGCATCGTCCATCAGATGGCTGCTACTCTGTGGAGATCTAGTACTGACAGAAATAAATAAAATGGGGTTTAAAAAGAAATACATAGTTTGCAGTTATCCTTTGTCATAATTTTTTTAAATTTATTTTATTGCCAATTTTTTTTTTTTTTTTTTTTTTACCTACTTTATTTAATATCTACTACTTTAAAACATTTCTTATTTTACTTATTACCTCCACCTTTATGACATTGGATTGTTTATTTGTTTGTTTGTTTGTTTCTCAGCCGGATTACGAAAAAACTACCAGGCCGATTTTGATGAAACTTGATGGAAGGGTGAAGCGCATAAAGACTGTATATAAAAGTGAACTTAGTGCAAAACCACAGAAGGCCGCCAGAGGTTGGCTCCAAAAAGGCACTGGCTCCATAGACTCCCATTCAAATTCTCTCACGAAATACAAAAGTCAATACATTTTTTTCCACAAGTCATTATGGTATCATTTGCTAAAGTCACACCTTCTTATTCATTTTCTGGCCATCCATCTGAAAATAGTCCAAAAAAACCCACAATTAGATATTAGGCCTCAAAAAGCAGTACTTCTGGGGAAGTGTCTGTTTGATTGACAGATCTGTAGCGCAATCAGGTTTCCGCTACAGGTGGGCGGGCCAAGTGTCTTCAGGTTCTCAATCAAATTGAGTAAGATTTACCGCTCTCTCCACCTCAGCATACATGACATGTATGACTGTATATTTTCGGTACTCCATACTTTACTTGAGATGTGTTAAGCATTAGACGGTTTGAGTAATGGGAGTAACCTCATCCTTTGCTCCTCGACGGGAAAGGACAATGGTGGCGTGATGAAGTTATTTAACGTAGCGAAATCACAATGGGCCTCCTAGATGTAATTTGGAGCTTCCTGCTTTACTGGGAGGTTGTCAATTGTTTGGCTCGTGGATTATCTCTCCTTCTTTCAACCTGGTGAATGTGCGGCTAAATGCAATCAGGGACTTTGGGAGCACAATCAAGAGCCGCTTGAAAACTGGGAATATTTAACAGCCATGAAGGATTTGTTGGGGACTGATGGACGAGCTGTACACAAGGTGACCTCTTGTCGCCCCTGAAGAGGGACATTGTTAATTTCCAATACGCCTGTGGACAAAAGGTCCCCTGTGGTTCGGTCTCACGCTCAAACACTCCAGCTGAATGTCAGACAACAATAAGGCTACATCCAATTAACAGCAGTGACTCTTTTAGACTGAACTAACACTTACAGGGAGGGACGCTGTAGGGCCGTTTTATTTGACCTGTCCTCCATTTTGATTTTGGACGCAAATTTGAGAAATCTGTCAAAATTTAACGCAACAGGGCAAATAGCATTCAAACTATTAATTGTTATACAAACTTTTACAGCCTTCTGGGAATAGCAGATTTGCAAAAGCAAGATTTGCATGTGCTTGCACGGCACACACACACACAAAAAAATCCATCCAGAAAAATCATCGCTTCACTGACAGTCTCTCAAGATACTGATCATTAAATTCATATTTTTCTCTTGGGATGTTAGTCTTCATTGCATCATATTTTAAGGTGTTCCCAGTATGTTGTCCCCCCGCCTGCACGTTCCTGTCTGTTGCCATCCATTCTGAAAGCAAACAAACAAACTCAGGCGAGCCTTTTCAGTCAGTGGCCGATTTGGTGCCAAACACCCTTTAGAGGTTTCACAATAATGCTGCAAAAAGCAAGAAAACTAATTTCCTCATCAGGTTTTTTAAACCAGGTTTCCTTTTGAAAATGGATGTGAACATTAGGCGCAGTGGGAAACCAGTGCCTTTATGCTCAGGAGTGAGTCACAGTTTATTTGAGGGAAATAAGCCAAATGTCTTTTACTTCCTTAATTGCCTTATGTTGCATGTCTGCAATTTGCATTTCAGAGATTTAATGTTGCTATTTCCGCCACTTTATGGTCATTAAGTCGTGCATTAGCTCTGAACTCACGCAGGGTTATCGCTTGGCCTTATTTGGAATTAGCCTCGCAGAGTATTCAGATTCACCCAGGTGTACGCTGCCCATGCGATGTGGCATGAACGCTACTCTCCCCGTGACGGGGTCAAGACATGACATCTGACTCCACCACAGATCATTGTATTAGGTCGCTATAGTTTTGATCTTTTCCGGCCAAGACTTTGCGATCTCGCTCCTACTTTCTAGTCACTTTTTGTCACGTCTTTTATCTAAAACACAGGCCAAAAATTATTGCACCTGACAAGCTGACCTGAATATTTCAACGCACTTCTTTCTTCTTTTGGTTCAAAACGCAGCAAAGAAGTTGCATCAGTTTTCACTGATGCCTTTGCATACGCCACCAACACAAAGCAAAGCCAGTTCTCCTTCGGCTTTGAATTCTTCGACTCCATATATTTACAACATCAAAACCACCTGCCTGACATTGTGTAGGTGCCCCTTGTGCCAGCAGTATAGCTGTGACCTGTCGAGGCATGGACTCCGCAAGACCTCTGAAGGGGAAGTGGTGGTATCGGCCACCAAGGCGTTATAATCAGACCCTTAAAGTCCTGTAAGTTGTGAGGTGGGGCCTCAGACTCGTTTTTTTCCAGCACATCCCACAGATGCTCGATCAGATCGATATCTGGGTAAATCAAAGGCCAATCCAGCACCTTGAACTGTTTGTCATGTTCCTCCGTGATTCCTGAACAATTCTTGCAGCACGGCAGGGCGCATTATCCTTTTGAAAGAGGCCACCGTCATCCGGGGTACGCTGTCGCCGTGAATGGGTGTATGTGGTCTGAAACATTGTTTAAGTTGATGGTACCCGTCAAACGAGCAGCTACATGAGCACCAGGACCCAGACATGGGTTTTCACGGTCACTCTAACCATGCATTAATGGGCTTTCGTCCACTCGTGACACTGTCGCCAGTTCATCGGTTGTTTTTCCTCGGACCACTTTTGTTTGTTTCACCGCTGCACACCAGGAACAACCCAAAGACCTGCCGTTCTGGAGATGATGTGACCCAGTCGTGTAGCCGTCACACTTTGGCCCTCAGATCCTGACATTTGCCCATTTTTTCTTTCTTCCAACACGTCGTCTTCAAGAACTGATTGTTGTCTTGTTGCCGAGTACATCCCACCGCTTGACAGGTGTCATGGTAACGAGATAATCAACGGTAATCTTTGCCTGTTAGTGGTTTTAATGTTGTGGCTCATTTAGCACATACTATTTATGCAGGTTATTTAATTGTTCTGATGTTCTCTATTTTTTTTTTTTTTTTTTAAATGACTCGAGTTCAGAGGATAAACTCTATCAGCGTGAATTCAATCTGTTTTTCTCTGTACTGTTGGCTTTTCCATATTTTCTTGGCTAGGTTAAGACTCAATTTGTATTGTTGTATTAAATTATTAAACTATAATGGGATTCTGCTGTTGTGTGTCAATATTTATGTGGATATGCGCGTGCCAGTGCCCATGTGTGACTGATATACTCTTTGTTGGATGTTTCACGATAAACAAACTGAAGTCGACATGCTGGAACATTTTGATGCTCTAAAATGTTCAATATTTATTTTGAAAAATATACATTTCACCAAGTGAATTGATAAGTGATTCAGTTTTATTTTGAAATGTATAGGTTGTATAATAAGCTCTCTGGAGACACCTCTCCAACAGAATTCACAGGAACACAACTTGGGGAAAAAAATGAGGTCTAAGTCAAGGGAAAAAACACAAACTTTATTATCTCCTTTTTACAAAACATTTCAGAATCAACCTCAATAAATAATAAAAATCCAATACAGACCTTCATGGTGCAAATGATCAAACTCAAACATGATCTGACACTTTTCTTCAAACAGTTTATCAAAGACTGTATTACCTCAGTGATATTTTTTTGCTGCTCTAGCACAGAAACAAAACCAAATAAAGTGTCAATCAAATAGTAAAATGACAGAAGCAACACAACAAGAAGATGTGTTCACAGCATAATAGGAGGATGACAACTTAAGTGATGCCATGGAAATGAAAGACGAGACGTATGGCAATTACAAAAGGCAACTGAGATATTTGCAAAGTGGTCTCACTGGAAAGTGACTGCATCGTTTTTTTGTTGGCCTGCCTGTACGCGACTCACAAAACACAACCGTTAATGTACGTTTTATATAAGATATTAAACTACTTTCATGATTTGATTCTGGAGATGGTGGATTGGGTTTTGAATGGCACCCAATGTTGCATTCATAAAGGCATAAACACCCACTATTCTTACTTAGGATGTTATATTTCATAACTCCAACAAGCGCTCAACACACTTGCTGTGTTCCCACGTGAAACCAGATACAGTACATTTGTATTATATTAGCGTTTATATTGGATTTTATTTTGATGTAACTGCTAGTGGCAGTTCATTTGCAACCAATCAGCCAGCAGTTTGTTGACATGTCAATTTTTTCTTTTTTCTTTTTTTTTTTTTACCAAGAGGGAGATACTGCCAGTGTCAGAAAATCCCAATACTCCAAACTCTGAATTACACTTCTGACATTGATGCGAAGAGTTTTGTTTTTTTCCCCACTCGGCTGCTGGTAATTACAGCTTAAATAATGTCATATGAGTGCAGCATTGGAAACCTGTCAGCTCCCTCGATAAGCGAGTCCTCCACTTGTTCATCTGGATGCACCCAGATGAGCGCGAAAGTACAGATTTACACTCACAATGTAAGCGTGAAGCAATGATAAACGTGTAATGTAAATGAATGCATTTACATGTGAAGCAGACTTGTTTTGACGACGACGTGTTACTGACTCATCATAACCTACACTCTGTTTAATTAACTCTAACCAAACGTCAAGGGCCTCCTGAGCCTGAGCAGTGACGACATCCCCAAACATATTTCTACTATTAAAACCGTAGTAAGGAATACTCAGACTTAAAGAGTGAAATGTATAATTATTATTATTATTATTTTTTTAAATTAAGCTGGATTTGAAATAAAACAGTGAGACAGAGCGAAATAATAAATTTGGCAGCCTTTCAGTAAGGTGTTTAGGATGCAGACCACGAGGGCGAAAATGCCCTCAGCAGCTGAGTCGTTGGTTCGATTCCTAATCGGCCAGACCTTTATTACATGTCATTCCTCTGCTCTCTCTCCAACTATCCGGTAAAGGCACAAAAAAAAAAATGCCCCCAAAAATATCTGACACTGTTGGAATGTCATGTTTCAGTAAGAGGTGACAGATAAGTTTTTTTTAGTTGTTTTTTTTAGGAGATATAAGAGCTGCAATTACTTGGTAAGGCCATCCATTTTATCAATGTTTTTGCAGAAAATACAGGAGAGTATTGTTTTTAATTTACATTTTATATTCAATATTCAATATAACAGAAAATAATCTGATTAGGTTACATTACACGTATCTAGAGTAAGAAATTGTAATTACAATTTTAAATATTTCACCTGTAACAGACCCTAGTTTGAGAGTAACCTTCTCGACCTTAAGAAATTCAAAACCTACTGATATATAATCACCTTTATTCTCCTCAATCCAGTATCATGGCAAAGCGTGAAATAGACACGTCCGCCCACTACAGCAAAACGTGAGACAGGCACGCTTTGCAACCATGTGTTTTTTCTAAAAAAAAAATTTTTTTCCTGTAAATCACATGGCCGTATGCATGCAGTAGGTATATTTTTTTCCGTCACTACAGGAAAACGTGTAAATGTCACGCCTAGAGAGGCCAAAGTGTGTCTATTTCACGCCACGCTGTAGTGGACCGGCGTGTCTATTTCACGTTTTGCCGCGACACCGGGTTGTTCTACCATATACATCATTCAGCTTTGATGAACCTGATTAAAAAGACACCTGTATAAGGTGTTCTAATCCAGACTGACATATAAATGTTAGCAGTTAAAACACATTTCAAAATACATTCAGCTTTATTTTGGACAACAGAGCTACAAGTTGGGTGTCTGTCCATCTGGAAGTGAGATGGTCTGGAACGGATATAACCGCCGTGAAACTGTATCACAGTACATAATGTGCATGTAAGCAAGACCACTGATTGTAGATACATTGAACAATATGTTATACGCCACCGTTTTATACATGCTGACCAGAAATACACTACATTTCCTGTATCTGGAATGGTTTGAAATACACCAAACTGTAACAGGCGTCTGTGAGGAAGGATCTGAGAAGCAGACACGGGGACCATGAGAGTCTGACTTCCCCTGAGCTTTTCAGCCGTCTTGACATACATGAAAACTCTTAAATGAGCTACGTGCG
This sequence comes from Brachyistius frenatus, assembly GCF_029030835.1. Taxonomy (NCBI): domain Eukaryota; kingdom Metazoa; phylum Chordata; class Actinopteri; family Embiotocidae; genus Brachyistius; species Brachyistius frenatus. Next base: position 2,126,580 of record NW_027210627.1, read on the forward strand.
AGTGCAAATACACACTTCCCAGACCTCTCTCCATAAGGCCCCAATGCCTCTTCTACATAGATGGATGGCAGCATTAATAATTATATGATGGTGGAGTATAGGTGAATAAAGTGGGGGGGATATAAATAGCATGCGTTTGAGTTTCGCACTTGGCTGCAGTCATTTGCTTGACAGCTTTTAATTTTTCCATCCCACCTTTTTTTTTTTTTTTTTTGTCAGGTCTCACATGTAACTCGGAGAAGACTGACATTTGTGCATCAGCGGGGAAGTTTATTAGCCTGTAGCTCGGGTCATTCCACATCCGCTCCGTTCCCCTTGCACCACTCGGTCTCTGCTCGCCTCCACCTGTTTGATTTTCGAATTTGATATTCAATAGGCTTTGTGCGTCATGCAGGTCATTCTATAGTGAACGACAATAAGACAAACAGGCACGCGGTAGGACATAAACTGGAATAAATCGGGTTTATAGTTGCCTGTCGTACATTTGTGTTCAGTAATGCATTGTCACAGCTTGTCGTCTAGAAAAAAACGGGTCAGTGTGTAAGGATGTGGACTTTAGATTTACTTTGCATTTACTTTCAGGTGCCCGCGGTACAAAAACACACACACACACACACACACACACACACACACACACACACACACACACACACACACACACACACACACACACACACACAAAAGCACAGTGACGTGTTAAAACATGAGGCGAAACAAAAGCGGTGCGGTGCGTGAGATGCCATGAAAGGTAAAAAAAAAAAAAAAAATTAAAGCGACCTTTTCGGAGAACCAAAAAAACCAAAAAACGACGAGGTTTCAGACAGGCGTGACGAGCCACGGCGACGGTGCACAAGCAAATACAAGAGAGGAAGTTAAAAGTCACTTAAATTACAGAGAAAATAAAATAAAACTGGAGGTGCAATGCCATTTAGCTCATAAGGGTCATGTGATGCACTGAGGAAAGATGGGTAGAGATTAGAGTGTGCCCATTCCAGTGACTTCGGACGTCAGCCTAAAAACAGTCCAGGGGAAGAGGGGGGAAGGGAGGGAGGGAGGGGGAAGGGAGGGGGGGGGGTGTCAGACAGAAAATAAAAACAACTGTGAAAGAAGAACTTTCGCCCGAGGAAGTGAAAGTGATGCTGCGATGGCCGGCTTTGTGCTTGAGTTGGCACGTGGTTTTTTTTTTCCGCTCAAAGAGAGTCGCCAACCGTGTTTTGAACTGTAACCCCGTTCATATAAAACATCTCCACAGATACAAGCAAAGGAAAATAACGCGCGGTACTAAAATCCCTCCTTCGCGAAGCCATGCAGCGGACTGAAAAATATGATGGTGTCATGAAATCTCCAGCTGTTGCGTTCCCTGACAGAGGCATCACATCGCTCTTCTTTCTAACAGCATTGCTCAACGGCACTCGTGTGTTCGTTCGCTCTTCTTTCTTTTTTTTTTTTTTTTCAAATTTTCCACTTTTTATTGATTTTACTCTTTGCAGACAATGACACAATAGGACTTCGTAGGCAAATGTATCTAATAGCAAAACAAAAAAAAGAAAGAAATGCAATATCATTTTTTTTTTTTTTTTGGAATGAGGCATGCTAAATAAATAGTTAAAGGAACAGTTTGACTTTTTTTTTTTTTTTTTTTTTTTAAATACACTCATCTGCTTTCATCTGCTCTCCAGTTTGTCCATTAAATATGAAGCTGGAGCTTAAAAACAGGAAGAAACAGCTCACCTGCTCTGTCGGAAGGTAACAAAACCGGCCAACTTGTACCTTTGAAACTCACAAATTAATATGCTGTCGCTGTTTTTGTGTAATTAGTAAAAAAAAAAAAAAAAAAACTAAAAAAAAACTAAAAAAACAACAAATTATGGTCTTTCAGGGGTTATGTGCCAACTACTTCTTTAACCATTGCATTACTTCCCGGAGCCTTGCAGTCATCGGGAGGTTGTCAGGCAACCACCGTGTTAATTAGGTAGCTTCAGAGTTGCTTTTCGGTGGATTTAGTTTCCTTTGGAAAGAGCCAGGATTGCTGTTTCTCAACATTTTATGCCGAGCTGAGCTAACAGTCTCCTCAATGTAGCTTCATATTTAAGAGCAAGGGAAGTGGTTTTGATTTTCTCATCAAACTCTAAAAGTGAATAAGCACATTTACCAAAATATCAAACTGTTCTTTTTTTCAAGACACTGGCTACATCAGCTCGAAACAAGTCCCCCGCTATTACAGGTCTCCCACAAGCTTAAGTGATTATGCACAACCAATTGCGTAAAAGGGAAAAAAAATCGCACAAGATGACACGTCAAGGTTAATTGTGAAGCTGCGGTTTTGACGTGAGCTTCTGAAAACAGAACCAGATTGGGTTGTGACTTCAGGATGTTGTCATGGAGGAGGGGTCGTTCCACATGGCGGCCACGTCCCTGAACCTGCCATTGGAATTGTGGGAAAGCAGTAGCCATTAGTTTCTTTGTGGACGGCTCTATGAAAATTCCCCCCTTTTTTTTTTTTTTTTTTTTTTCTTTTAAGTCAAAAGCATAAAGTCCTGTGTGGTGGAGCATGTGGGTTCTCCTGCGCTAATGCAGATAACGTTTGACTTTGAGGTGGAGGTAGTCTGTGGACATCCTTTTTTTTTTTCCTCTGAACAGCGGGTTTCACATTTATTTTCACTGTTGATAATGAATGGGAGAAAAAGAGGGAGCGGCGCATGGCAGGGAAACACTAAGAGAACTCGGAAACTAGTGTTTTACCGGTGCGCTCGGTATCTTACTATCCAGCCCCAGCTTGTTGTTTTTTTTTCCCTGGGAATTAACAGATATAAATCATATAACTTTTTATTTATTTACACTGCGTGTGCAACGACGGCATCTTACAGTATTTGTATCTTGATTTTGGTCTACGTTTTTTTTTTGTTTGTATCGTTTTATAGATTCATCGTGAACAAATTGACCAATTCTCCAAACCGAGGTAGGCATCGAACATTTGATGATTCATTTATTGATCGTCCGATTTACTAATCTGCAGGTTCCGTTCGAAGTCACAGCTTACTCGCCTCAGCGGTTGGCATCGCTCCCATGAGCCACTTACTCGCAAAGAGTGCTCCCGCGGAAACCTAATGCATTTTAATGTCTACACTTGGGTGACAAAGAGGAACAAAAGTAGAAGGGATCAACCAAGAAAGAAAATGAATAACCACATTATTCTTTGGGCTTATCGGTCTCTCGTCTGAACCCGACAGATATTGTGCCTTTTTCTGGCAACTCATCAAAGTATCAGTGTCAAGAGTGTCAAAAACGAAACTAGGGCGACATTTCTTTCTGCTCCAAATAGGAAAATTGCACGTAGCGTTGTTTTCTCGGATCTTAACTACGAGCATGACCATTCGGATGTCGCTTTTATCTTTTAGATTTTGCTGGAGGCCAGCAGTTAAAGTTTAAAGGTTACCTGGCATTGATGAGATACTGGGCCAGGCTGATGTTTGCAGGGGTCCCAGTGATGGTGATCTGGCGCTCTGACGAGCCCTCCATGGCGTTCGCAATTTTGATCTGCGCCCCAGACATCTGTCGAATCTCATTTATTTTGGTTCCCTGGCGTCCAATAATGCAGCCTATTAGCTGCAGAAGAAAGCAGAAGTCTTTGAACCTAAAGCAAGGAAATCACTGTGCTGTCTTCAAACATTTATACTTAATACATGATAGATGTTAAGTAAAGAAAAGGGAAGTTTAATGGGTTATGAAATGGTCTGCGTTTAATTTATATTCAGGAAATAAAGTTTGATTAATGATGGCACGGTCAGTAGATCAAGTTATAAAGGGTCTTCTGCTGTGCCAGCTAAGAACTAAAGTTTGCAGAATTACTGATGGCATTGTCAATCAGTTATTCATACACCATCAATAAGTTTGAAAAGACAAGGGTGTCCCAGTGCACTAAAAGTTTTGCAAATGTTTCCGTTATCGGTTAATTAACAATTTAAACTGCCATCCTTCCTTTTAAAAAAAAAGTTAATTAGATCAGTTTGCTCTCTTACAAAAGTCTGAATTGTTTTTTGTACAACCCCGTTTCCAAAAACAGTTGGGACGCTCTGAAAAATGTAGATACAAAGGGAATGCAATGATTTGCAAATCATATAAACCCATATTTAATTGAAAATAGAGCAAAGACAACATATCAAATCTTGAAACCGAGAAATGTTATTGTTTAATGAAAAACGATATGCTCATTTAGAATTTTTGGGAAACAGGGTTGTAGGACACTGTGACATTAAAACAGTTTTTGAATTTATATATCAAGTGAAAGATACGTAATTGTTAAACCGCAGACTTTGGTAAACATTTATCCTTCAGTCGTCAGTCTCTGGAAACCTCTCCAGCATTACTCACATCATTAGGAATGGTGAGTTCGTGGGTGCTGGCTGGTGGACTGGCATCCAAACCTGAGTCGGGGAGCAACAGTATAAGAAAGGACATTTGTATTTAAATAGTCACTTTTCCAGGGTTGAAGCCTTTTAAAGGAATATTTTTTGTAATTTTGGGTTATGCACTTATTCGCTTGGTGGCGTGAGTTAGACGAGGATCTTCATTAAATATAAAGTCAGCACACAGTTAGCCGAGCTTAACACAAAAACTGGAAATAGGAGAAACCGTTAGCTCGACTCTTGCTGCCCTCAAATGGGGTCGTGTTTACAGTTTACTGTCTGAAGGCCTTCCTCTCCGGGAATTCGCAGTCCCAGACCTTGATGTTGTTTTGTGACACATTTGCTGACGGTTTCAGAGATGAAAGAGGCAATGAAAGTACATTTTACATAGTCATATAGTTTTTTGTTTTTTTTTATAATTTGATTGTACGTTTTTTTGGAACGTCAAAAGATTAATCCATTTTATGTTCCCAACGGCCTCATCTTTTACCTCTGTCATTATGCCTTTGAATTTCCCGGCTGACGTCGACACCAGCTACCTGTAATTTCCGCTCGTGCCCACAGATGGCGCCAAAGAGAGCGAAAATGGAGTTCTTCAAGATTGGAACTTCGACTCGCGCAGATCCTGACGATGAGGACTCGTTTGTTGTTCTCGCGACTTAACCGCTCGAACCCCCCCCAAACAAACGGGCACACGGCTTCCCCTGTCATAACCGCGAAGCTCACGTGTTACACGTAAAGGCAGCATCCGCCGCCAAGCAGCGAAATGGCAGGGTTAAGCTACGCGAACCTGGCTACCTCGTGTTAATAAGGTCAGTCCGTTCTCAGTTAACTCAGCTTTGCATGGTTTTCCTCGGTGGATGGTTATGCCAGCCAGGCTATCTGGTTTCCCACAGAAACCCGGTCTTTTTGCTAAGTTAAGCTAACTGTTTGCCGTACTGTAGCATTAGTGTGAACACCAATCTTCTCCTTTAATTTGCCACAAGAAAGTGAAAAAAAAAAATGTAGGAAAAGCGTAACCCCAAAATACTGAAATTGTTCCTTTAAGCATGTAAGCTTATTTCTCAGCGGAACCTTTTGCTGAAATTTCCCGTTTCTTTTTTATTGAAGTGGGTATTTTTTTTTTTTTTTGTAGGAAGGAAGAAAAGTCAACACAAACACATTTAAAAGGGCCTATTTTATTTTAAGAACCCTGATGATGGTAATTTTCACATTGTTTTAGATGCAGGACATGATACAGGCAGGGTAATATATAGTATATATAGTATGTGCAAAGGTCTATTACAGTTGAATTCAGATTTAGGGGGAGATTTATTTCATTGTGATTGAACATCGTACCCACCCAATTCCACTGGAGCTTTTCATCCTTAATGGAAGGTAAACCTCCTACAAATGTGTTAGAGGAAGGCCGTGTCCTGTTGCCAATAGATAGTGAGTGTTTAAATACACCATTTTCAAGTGAAGCCCAGTGTCAGTTTTTTTCTGCTCACCGGCATAATATCAGACAGAGCCAAGAGAAAAATATATACATGGGAAAAAAAAAGAAAAACAAAAAAATCAAAGAAGGAAAGAAACCACTGGGGCTAAGACATGCTGTGCCAAAAGAGAGATAAGGTGCAAGGTAGGGGGAAAGAGAAAAAAAAAATGTTTCTCTGGATGCAAAGAGAAGGAAGTACCTACAGGGCCTCGTGGGTACGTACCAGGGAAAGCAGGGGTGGTCTGTCCGAGAGGGGTAAAAGGGGTTTGCTGCATAGCCAACTGGTGGAGCTTGGTCAACTGCTGAAGGGTTAGGAGGGAAAGTAGAACTAAGAGGTTACTGTTACACAGGTCACACCGAGAAATGAAGGCAACCAAAACTAGAGTGAAGAAACGGTGAGGAGAAGGAGACCAACGGTGGTGGAGGACAAAAAAGTAAGAGAAACAGAGATAGAGAGAAAGAGGGTGACTGTCTGTCATGGAGATGTCAATTGCTCGATAATTAAATTTTTCTCTTTTAACTGTTTCCTTGTCATTTTCATGTGTGCCAATATAACTTTTTTTTCTTCTTTTTTTTTTTTTTTTTTAAATGGATCCACTGGAGAGCACATTAGCATTAAATGCAGGAAATCACTTGATTTGCCCCTCCAATTACCACATATCTTTCCAGTTGGCACTTCTGATTTGCACTCAGAGAACCTTTGGTCTTACACGCCTGTCAGAGCAGCCCCCCCCCACCCCCTCTACCACCACCACAACGTAGCCACAGGGTGTGCACCCCCTGCTGTGTAACATTTCCATCAGGAATGAGGGAAGACGGATGCTTTAAAGGCTTCCTCTCTTTTTTAAGGGGAGTTTTGATGTGGGTGGAAGAGGGTGTCAAGCCTGTACTTGAGTGATTGTACCGTCAACCACCACCTCCGCTGGCATCAATCACTGCCCAACTTTGAATTAGCGGATCTGACACAAGGTAGCTTTGAGATCCCCTTACGACAAGGACGGATAAAGGCAGATTATTAATGGAGACTATATGGTCCATTTGAATTAAAGGGGTGTCTACATCAAAACTGCCATTACTGTCTTTGCCTTCATCATTAGCACCAGGAGTCGCTGTTTTGCTATCGACCCGATCTTTCAGGCAGTTGAGCTGCAGTTTGACCTTCGACAGACAGAGACTTTGGAAGTGCAAGTACTTTATGACTTGTCTCTACGTAACTTTAAAACAGCCGGTGTATCTATTTAATCGAAATGTAATAATCTTGAGGATTTTCATTTAAATAAATGTCCGTTTCAGTCACTAACTAACGCCAACGAACTAAACAATCTCGGTGTCCTTGGTGACAAGTAGCGCATAGTTCGTGAATCGTTGTCCATCAACCAGCTGTGGTTGTTTCACCACTGAGGGTAGGAGCCGCGAACGCAACAGGCTCTGAGCTTCAACTGACGACTGAGTCCGAAAAAAAAGCTGCAGTGACTGCTTGTTGCCAGAGGTGTCGCCAAGGAGAACAGAACGGGGATCTTCGAGATTGTTCCAAACTAAAATGAACAATGTGTAGGATTTAGTGGCATCTAGTGGTGAGTTCGCAGACTGCAAACAACTGAACACCACTCACCTTCCATCCAAAAGAATCTAAGCCGTGAAACTTGCATAAAACGTTAAATCCTACATACTGAACCTTTAAGAAACAGGTGTAGTTATTGATTAGATTAAAAAGAAACTTAGAACTCACATCTGGGTGTGGTATGGCATACTGTCCCTGAATTGTGTAGGCCTGGAGACATGAAAAATACAAAATAAAAAAAAAACAGCAGGTTTTAGCATCAAGAAGAAAGAAAAAACAATTTAGTTAACAATTTAAATATGTTGATTGCAATTTTTTTCAGTAGTGATAGTGGCCTTAAGTGATTTTACAGCGAATGGTCCACTTAATAATTCCCATCGTTAGTGGATTCAAAGCAGGTACAGATATATCATGCGATATGTAGAAGTGCAATGAGACCTTGTACATCCAGGTCTTTGAAATGCACGACTGCTATGAATATTAGTTTATGTTCTACATTATATCAGTACACAGGACTCATAATGCATTTGCGGCCAGTTGACAATGAAACTCGAGCCGCTTCACGACTCCTCGTCTTAGGTCTTCCTGTTTCATCTTTAATTTATAAATTTAACTGTCAACTAAACAGTAGCCAAAGTTTCAGGTACAACGTAGTTCGTTATTCAAAGTCCTGGACTGTGTAAAACATAGTATATTTTTTTACACAATTCCAAATGACTGACATGGACACACAAACAGGAAAAGCTATGCAATTTAACACAATACAAAAGTAAAAAAAACAAAACAAAAATCTTGAAATATAATCATAAAGCGACACCAACACCGTAAACATGGTTTGCTTCACAAACATATTTATGCAGGGTTTTTGTGCTGGATTGTGTTATAGTGCTCAGTGTTATTGTGTTTCTATCCACCCTGTGTGAGTGTGTCTTCACTTGTCCGAAACAGGGTGGTGTATTTTGTTTTCTACAGACTTCAGTGGTGTCTTAAATTCCATTTTATGGGTTTGATTTCCAGACAAAAGAAAAGCTCCCAAAGCGGAGCCATTACAAGTTACGTGCTGCGTTTCTCAATTGTATCTATTTTGTTTGCTACATTTTCAGATGTCTCAACATATTTTAGCCCAAATCTTTGACAAAATTCTGTATATCAGCTAGATAAATATTAGTAATTGTCCCAGCATTCTTACTGACATAATGTCATAATAGTTGACTTGTCCCAAATACTTTTAATGGCAATATGACAGTTGGTATTGTGGTTTAAGACAGACTAATTTCACTGTGATATGAGACAAAACATGTTTATTTAATCAGTACTTTCTTGCCTTAACCTGGAACCTTAAGTCTGGAAGCAAACCCCCGTCTCCGGTGTTGGAGTCGAATGCGTTGTGCGTCAGCCATCCACCTCAAACACCGCCGACTTCATTTTAATGTGGTGTTTTAGACATTTAAAGGAAATAAATAAAAAAATAAAAAACAACACACAACCTGAACATAATCTAGCCAGGAGTGATGTTGCACCTAAATCTAATTGGGAAGACAATTTAATTGCATAGAAACATTATTTTTTTTAGGAAGACGGTGGTGAAATGAGGTAAAAGTGTATATGAAAGTAAAACGGCTTGCAGGAACAGGCAGTGGCTGATTCTGCAGTAAAAAGTCACAAGTTGTCTGTAGGCACAAACTAACGAGCGAAAGCTGGCTCAGCGCTTACCTGGCCACCAGAAAAAATGACTGGGGTGGAGGCGGGCTTTGGGCGATAAGGGATAGTGGCACCTTTTGGTGGGGACTAGGAGAGAGAGGCAAGAGAGAGACGAGGCAGAGTCAGTCTGAGGCAGGCCACTTTGATCTGAAAAAGACAGATGGTCATTTAAAAGCTCTACTCTCATGTCTACACTGACGATGTCAGTTTAGCTGAACATTGAGACTGGAAACAAGAGAAAAACAGCTAGCCCAGCTCTATCCGAAGTTAGCACACTACACACACTTCTGTGTCTACAAAGTATGAAGCTAAAGTTAGCTTAGCGTAAATTCTTGAAACGGGTTTTATCAGGTTGTATCAAGTCGTGTTCACCGTATGTTTAGAGTTCAAGTGATTAAATTTTTTAAAAAAAATTAAAAAAAATACTTTGCCAGGCAATGGCAACTTGGATGGCGTCTAGAAGCCACTGAGGCTAACAATTTAGCAAACTAACAGGGGGGTAATGTAATGCAGGAAATGCAGAGACACAGAGGGAATAAGATGAGGCTGTTGGGAAGATCAACATTTTCCTCAGGACGTAGGCTGTTATATTAACATCCAACCAAAAATTAACTTCCATGGCCTTTTCCGTAAACGTCAGCAAACATAGACTTATAGAAAATTTCGAGTTTTGACATCGTGAATACGACAATAGAGGGCCGTCATACAGACTCTTCTCTTCTCACGGTAAATACGACCCCATTTGAACGCAGCATTTCTTCACCTAAAGACAAACAGGTTGGCGCGTGGCTCTGTCCAAAGGTAACAAAATATGCCACGTGAAAATGTTCACAAAAGGTTTCATATCTGTCTATTATCCTGTTAGTTTTTCAATCCAAGAAGCTGCTGCTTTTTCCCAAAAACTAGTCCACCCCACACTGCCAAGTAAAACCAAAGTGCATTATTTCAGCAGAATTATTGTGGATTAAAATAACAAGAATTACTGTGCTGATTAGTGAGCTTTAGAAGTGCTGTTCGGTGGATTTTGTTACCTCCCGACAGAGCTGTTAGGCTTTTTCCATATTTTCTGTCATACATATAATGTTACAACGTCAAAATATAATATTTCAAACAATGAGTTAAAGTTAAAGTCAAAGTTATTTCTTTGAGAAAAAAAAGTCAATTCACAACAAGCTAATGTCAGCTCGTGTCGAATTTCTTCACATGGTCTTCTGCCACAGAACGAGAAATAATCTGAGCTAGAGGGTGTTACAAACACTGGGTGCTGCCGCCAGCTTCCTGGAAGTTAGCAATCAGAAGAAAGTGAGCTTTTAGGGAGTGGCTGCATGAAAGCCCGGTGGAGCCTCAGAATAAAAAAGTAAAAATCCTGGAAACAAGCATAATAGGTCTTTAAATAACAGTGATATTGATCTTCTCATCAAAGTTTCTGCAAAAAAGTAAACAAACATATTTCCTGATATGTTAAAGGTTTATTCAAAATACTGTAATACACTGTGTTGTTTGTTATCTGCTGCATAACGGTGCGTATTGGCGACGCATGTGAGGCAGCATACTGATTGTAAAAGACATGATTATTCTGTAATCCTTAGGGCAAATACAGGAAAAGCATTCATTGATTCACTTGGCCACATATTAACACTCTTATTAATAAAAACATTTTTAAAGGTCTGTATTGCATCAACCTATATCACGGTAACAGCAGAAATATTACTCTGAGGTAAGTTTGCTTCAGTGTGAAAAATTTGCTAATTTGCTGGCGGGTTTAAAAAAAAAAAAAAAAAAAGATGGAATATGCTGTTCATGAACGCAACAAGGAGTCACGAAGCTCAAAGGTATTAGCAGTCTCTCTTCATGGAGATTCGACAAAATACAAAGCATGTGTGGTCTTACTAAATGCATCGCCACGTTTCTGTATTTCCTGCAAATGCACCAGCTCTTTTATTCGAAGCCAGCACGGAGGTGGTTTCAATGAGGAGGCAGGGGGTGTTCCAGTTTGCGAAGTTGCTATAATGACACAGTGTTATTGATTCATGCTGTGCTGCAGCAACAGAGCTATTCAAGACAGTGGAGAGGGCTTAATCAATTTTCCCCTGTCGCTGCTGTGCTGTAGTGGGAAGAATATCCACTTAGGTACATGCTTGAAATTAAATATCCAGACACAGCAGTCACGATCTTATTGTTACTGACAAATTTTTCCTTACAGTTCAGTTGGAGAGTGAAAAATCAAAACAAAAATGAGAATTACATTTTTTTTTCTTTCTCTTAAGGCCATTACGTTAATCATGAATTTTAAACTGCTTATACTACAAATAATTCCTGAGTTTCTTCTTAATACGGCTGCAGCAGAACGGACAGCACATACTGACACAAATTTGCCCTCCCAGTGCTTCTTTGACAGAAGAAGATTGCTTGTCAGGTTAACATTTATAGACAACAATTGCCGGTTGATGCTGACCGTTTAAAACTCAATTACTCAGAGAATGTGTGGTTTTTTGGTTTTTTTTACAGCCACAAGCGCCAAATAAAATTAAGGAGACATGGAGAATGTCTAGCCAGGAATGCAATGCAACCCAGACTCCGGCTCAATGTTCACCACAGTAAGAACTGTGCTAAGATTAGCCTTCAAATACAAGTTGCTTTGCTAAATCTGTATATACTTTACCTCCAGCATGACCACACAGATTTGTTTGACACAATGGATGATGGCTTCTGGCGTTCCGGAGATTGTCACTGCACGTTCTGTGGAGTTGGGTAGCATGTCCCCCGCCACCTGAACCTGGGCCCCTGTGGACTGGAGTAGAGTAAGGGACTTTGAGGGCTGTGTTGTGCAGCTTTATCAAGAGTACTCACTTATGCAGGGGAATTTTAAAATGATGAGCACTTATCAGCCCTGTCAACCAACTCTTTCAGATGCAGGCTGTATAAAAGGACCCTTCCCTCGTGTTTCGGCCTCCGAGAGAGGCTCCACGACAATGAAGATGTTTAGCTCGGCCGCTTCTTTCACATTATCCTCAGCTGTGACACCTGAAGGCACTTCAGGGCTTTGCTTTTGAGTCCAACATCTTCCTCTATGTTTTTTTTTTTTTTTTAATTTAATTTTCCAGCTTCCATTGGATGACATCATCCCGAAGGCAGCGGTGAAGCACTCTCCCACTGTTGTGTCAGTCGAGCTTTTATACACGGTATGTTCACAGTGGCCTTTAGCTGACAGCAAATGTTATACGCTGGTTGACATTTTAGTTTTTTTTTTTAAGTCACATATTTCAACAACTATTGGATTGACAGCCATTAACTTCTGTACAGATGAGGCGCCAGGGTAGCTTCACGGTTAAGGCGTATGACACATTACTGTCATGTCCACAGTTGGACTCCAGGCCAGCTGTGCCTTTTTTGCTTGTCGCACTCCCTGCACCTTCTTTCTATCACTACTGCAGCTATCAGAATACAGAAAATAATAATAAAAACAACAATAAAACATTCATTTAAAAAGGTTATTTTTGGTAAGAAAAAAAACAGCACTGTAAAAGTTTTATAGGCCTCTGAAGGTTCAAGGGTGTTCAAAGTTTCTTGGTCCTCTGACCACTCAGTAACACAGCTCGGTGTGGTCTGGTGACTCCCAGTTCTGAGGCAGCGTTGTGCTGTAGTGCCATCACCATATGGCAGTGGAAAAAGGCTTTTTGTAATGGTATGGTTATTTCTTTTTTGAAATGGTCATTGTTAGGGTGGCGACGTTAGCATTTAGCTCAAAGCACAACCGTGTAGCCTCCACAGCTGCTGGCATAGCTGCACACTCTTGATTGTAAACCAACATCCATGGATTCCATTGGTTGGTGAACTGTTTGTAGATACGTCATTAGTGAAAGACTTTAGATTTTAGATAATCGACAATAAAAAAAAATGTGTTCGAACGTTATTAACATTTGAACTGTTAATAACGTTCGAACACATTTTTTGACACGTATGACCAGTTTACAATCTATATGCGCAGCAGACCGTTTGAAATAGTTCTGCCTTTTCATCCAGCAGAGGGCGCTCCAACAAATCACCATCAGATTGAACTTCTGTAGCCCCTATTTCACCGGAGAAGATCATTAGCTGTTGATAAGACGAAGGTAAAATGGAGGAAGCTAGCGAGCGAAGCCGTGCGGAATTAATTCAAACGAATTGCACGGCATTCGATATTTGTTTTAATCTAATTTTTGGAAAAAGTGACAGCCCAAAAACTGCCATTTTGAAGTCTCGAGTCCAAAAAAAAGCAGCCACTGCGGAAGTATCTTAAAGTGCAATACCACCGAGCTCCCAAAAGTCTTTAACTCCATATTCTCCCATTCAACTTCTCTCATAAAATACAAAGTTAATAAAAAAAAATTTACACAAGTCTTAATGGTGTCATTTGCTAAATTCCAGCTGGTCTGATGTTCCATCTGAAAATAAGGAATCTGATATTAGCCCTTAAGCATGATCATGAGCTCTGCCTGCTCTCACTGTGCTGTTGTTGCTGTCCAAACCTGAAAGCTGTTTAATAAGGGAAAGTAAAAATTCAGTCGAACAATGAATAAATATCAAATTGTTCAAAAACAAGGTCAACTCATAAAATGAAAACTAACACAAAGCATAAGAGACAAAATAAAAAGTGAGAGAATTGAGAGGCAATTGTTTTGTCTTTGTCATAATTTTGAGGTTATCTATAACGTTTTACATACCTCTCTCATTTCTTTTATTTTGGAGCCTCCTTTCCCTATGAGGGAGCCACACTGGCTGGCTGGCACGACAAGCCTTAAGGTGACGGGGGGCTTGCTGGTTGCTGGGCTGTTGCTCATGGAATTAATTATGTCCTAAAAAGAAAAACAAGAACACATACTTCATTTAGCAAAAGACAAATACCTTCTCAAAATGTCCACCAAAATCCATGGCATTTATTAGTCATGGCTATCCATACATATCAATTTACACAAAATACATTTGTCACTTTCGTCGTTTCAGCGTTGTCATCGTCGTCTTGCTGAATGAGCACTGGTCTCATATGTCTGTAAATCACAGGTCTGTTGGTCTGGCAGATTTTACACAAATCACAGAGGACACAGCAGTCTGTCTTCTCTCACAAGTTCCAGTCACAGTGCTTACACAGTATCAGTTGAGTGACATCAGAGACAAGATCAGAGGAAAAGATAGCGGAAGGGAGACTGTTGTAATTCACCTTTTACAGATGAGGGACACAGATGAACGTTTATCCTGTCTGGTGCATTTTGTATTTACTGCGTGCACCGGAGATTGTCATCGCACATGAAAATGTCAAAACATTAAACAGCTAAATTGTGGTCTGGTCATAGACAAACTGAAACAGCCAGCCATACGTGCAGGTAATTATTCAAAATGAAATGTCAGGTAAAGCTCAATCTCAACTCATAAAAAAAAAAAAAGACTACAGCCAGGCATTTAGTTTGCACACAAAGAAGGAAAAAAACATCAATGTGTTATATAAGACTGTGAAAGTTTCACACGAGACAGAAATAATACCGTCATCAGTTGTGCACACTTCTCATACCTCCTCAAACTTGTAGGCGATCATAGCAAAAGCCTTGAAGATGGTGTCTGTTGGTCCGGTGATGGTGACGATCCTCTCTGGACAGTTGCCCTCAGAAATATTGATTCGCGCTCCACTCTGCAAAAACCAGAGCACACGTATTGTTGATAGAGTCAATACAGGTGATGTGAGACTTTCATCTTGGAATGGATCTTGACCAAATTTGATTAATATATTCACCAATAATAAAGCTGATGCCACACTAAAAAATCAATCCAAAAAAAAAAATTACATTGGTGTGGCATTCATTTCAATCTGTTTGTATTTATTTACTGTCATTTTTTCAATATGAAGACTGTCGTGACTTGCGGGGGGAAGAGTCTACATATCTTTGTTATTTGATCATTTAAGTGATGCTTCTCAATACTGAAACCCACCTCTTCTCGCATCTTTTTTACTGTTTCTCCTTTCTAGAAAAAAAAGAAGCAAATCAATAGTCACAATTCTAAAACTGATGAAAATATCAGCCCGGTATCATGGCAAAACGGTACAGAAAAATGTACGCTTTGAGCTGTCTAAGTGTGAAAATTACACGTTTTCCTGTAGTGGAGGAAAGTGAAACCTACTGCATGCTTGGAGCCATGTGATTTACAGCTTTTCTTTTAACAAAAACACAGGGTTAGGGAACTATTAGATTTTTAATGTGTCATGCCTTGCCGTGATACTGGGTTGATAATATTGTATAATATTTTTTTCTATGAGAAAATACGTACCTTTCCAATTATACTGCCAACCTCCTGCAATTAGAAAACAGAGAGACACAAAAGATTCTCTTTTATTAAAAATATATATTTACACCATTACAATGCTTGCTGGTGTGTTTCCTGAACAAGGTGCCAGCTGCATAGCGGTGTTGAGGGCCACACTTTCCATGTGCATGTAATCACTCTTCATGAGCTCGGTGAGGCACAGTGGGGAAAAGGGCACAGCGGCAGCGCTGGCTGCAAGCGTCAACACTCCCTGACCTCTCCTCAGTAACTGTGAGGGTTACATCCATCGCGACGATGAAGCTGCAGGCTTCGGTGTCAGCTTCTTTTCAAAGCGTCCATTTAAATTTACCGAGCGCCACGTGAAGTCCCGTTTGAATGTCAACACTTTTACGCCAAACGAATGTCCAGCCACTACTTTTTCCTATTTCATAAAAAAAAAAATGCTCATTAATGTACTACACCAGGGGTCTCCGACCTTTTTTTTTCCTCTGCGAGTTACACCCAAACAGCTGAAGAAGCTTCTTAAACGATGACAAATTGATGCTCAACACACATTTTGTATCCCAACAGCTTAAATTCAACAGCATTTCCATGCATTTTTCTGTTTGCTTTTAATTTGAAAAGTCACGACAATCAGCAGTGACAGACTCTCGCTTTATAGCTCTGGCCGCCGCTGTTGCAGTCCAGCCAAAAATACTGTATTTATGTTATTTACCTAATTTATGAGCACTCCTTTCTTTCCAGCTCAGTGAGAGTCTCTGCTGTGTTTCTGTCCTCTGATCTCTTGTGTGTTTCATGAAGGGCAGAGCTTAACCTCTGCTACACTGAACACGGTGCGGAGCAGACACAGGTGAAGAAGAGCAAAGGGAAATTGTCCATCGTTAATCAAACGCATCAATGGCGTCATTCTCTTGGAAAGATTAGAAAATATATGACAAAAAAAAATTCTGAAATTGATCGCCAAATATACCTGGGCGGCCCACCCAAATAAGTCTATATGTGGGGAACACTGAATATTGTTCAGCCCTTCAGACATGGCTACAAGGCATCACGCTTAAACAAACTCGGAGAGCCAAAAAAATCCAATCAGATTCTCAATACAAAACGAATATTTTAAACAAACTTATCCCCAAAACTAGGACAAAAAGCTTGAACACTAAAGGATCATTCCTGGCAAATACATGCCCGATCATATAAAAGCTATAACAAAGGAGGGACACCTCACCACAAGTCTCTTCATATGTCTTGGTGATCAAATAATAATAAAAAAAAAAGTATGGAGGAGTGAAACTGTCTCAGGCAGCCACTTTTTGGCTGGTCTTGGTGCTGTCCACGGCCTCAGGATCGATCTGTAGTTGGGATAAAAGGATGGTGCTGGAAGGTCTGCCTGCACCTAACAGACCATGATGACAATATTCCAATACTTAATCCAGCCCAGTTGCTCAGTTTGAGGGATATGCCCCTTCCACGCTGCTGTGGAAAAAGGGATGTGGGTCACACTGCCAAAGTCCTCTCGAGTGCCAGCCGTGGCGATGCTCCCTGCCTGGCTGCTGGGTTATTCAAACAATCGTCAGGTCACTGGGTTCTGAAGCGCCTCCATGAGCAGCCGTGCGGTGGGTGAACCGAACAGCTACTCATTGACTGCTTGGCACACTGGACAAAGGGAAGATGTTGGCTCCAAGTCTCTGCGTTGCACAATCCACCAATATGGCGGCGATGTGTTGTGTTGCCTGCTTTCCAGCTGCCTCGACGCCAACCGGCAGACCTCCCGAAAGACTCAGGCATTGAAATCGAGTTACTGTTGCAGGGACTTCATTCTTCTTTTTTATTTTTTTTTCCCACGAACATGGCCCTTTAACAAACTCTACAGACTTTGAAGAAAAAAAAAAAAAAAAAGCTATCTGTAGCTATCAAGTATCCCGGAGTACATGCAGTTGGGGTCGGGAAAGCATGATTGATCTTACACAAGCAGTTCACACATACCAACTCCTCTTAGAGACTGAAGAGGATGCTACATATTAAGAGCCCGGAAAAAAAAGAATCTCGATAAGATGTCGGTGCCCTGGTATACTCGATACCCTTGGTAATCTGACAGCACTGAGGGCAAACTATAACACGCTGAGCGGGGTCAACAGTTTCGAAAAAAAAACAACACAGCAGAAGCCCGTCAAGCGGAGTCTCCGCTTATAAAAGGCTCGTGAGCCTCAGTGCAGATGGCCGCCCACCTCCGAGCCTGGTTCTGTCAGAGGTTTCTTCCCGTTAAAAGAAAGTTTTATCCTTCCGCTGTCGGAGGTTTTTCTCCCTTAAAGGGGAGGTTTGTTTTCCTTCTAGTTTACGTGGGAATTGTTGAATTCCTGGTTTCCTCTGTATGATGCTGTAAAGTTCTACTGTAAGGACTGTAATGTGTTAAGTGCCATGGAATAACCAGTTTTGTAATTTGTAATTTGCCGCTATATGAATACAATTTAATTGAATTCTAAAAACGGCTGCTGCAGCTCGCACGGAAGTTGAGATTAGCGTCTTACTGACTTTGTTTATCTTTGAGAAGGAAAGGGGATGCCGAACGTAACAGTAAAAAGGCCCTTTGGGTGTTTGGTATTGCATGTAAGGATTTTAAGAAAGATGAAAATCGAAGCAACGGAGAAGCCGATAAATAATTTTAGTCCTTACTGTGTGGATCACACGTTCCCCATAGGGCGACCAATTGCATATTTCATTAGACACTTTCCCAGTTAATGTACATATCTTTCAAACGTCGTGCCCACAGCTTCTTTTACAGGCAGTTTATGCCGTTGTTAGACAAGCAGAGGGACGATGTAGAGAGGAAATGAGGAAGGAGTCACTGTGGTCACTGTCTCAACATACAGAGCACCAGAATGCCCCCACAAACGACATTACACATATTGATTCACAGACGGAGTCATACGTTACTGACTGTGTGTGACTTGCACAACAGGGCATAAATCAAATGAATGTGGCTGCATCCAACTGGTTGTTTAAAAGGTCATAAATAACTCAGAGGACCGGATGAAATGAAGAAATAAATCCCTTCTTTGTATCTGTCCTCCCCACTGCCAGTATGCCATCCTGTGTGCCCGTCTTACTTTTCCATGCATGAGGAGACGGATGGTCAGGGTGACATTGAGGCCACCCTCCGACTGGACTTTGGTGGGCTCCATGCTGGGGGAGGAAAGACCGGTCCAGCAATAGGATGTCCTCAGAAGGAGAAGGAGTACGGTGGTATTCCAGCCAGCCGGTCACCTACCGAACCCAAAATCACACACATAAAAAAAAAAACACGTTAACAGCGTCATGTGTTCAGGCCGATGATACAAACTTCATTTCATTAAACTACCACACAGAACAATGCAAGTCGTGGTTGAATTTTCAAGCTGTAAGACACGAAATGGTTATTTTCTAAAACTGTTTGTCACTTGAAGAGCACACAAGGCTTTCAATGATTTCAAGCGCTGGGTGTTTAACCAATGTATGCTGTAGTGCTTCGTTTGTTGGTGACAGTGTGTATTTTTCATGTCTACACTACAATACAAAAACAATCATCTTGAGGTTATTATCCACAAATGCTTAAATTGGAAAAAAGAAATGATAGGATGATTGCAGGTGACAAATAAATACAGCACAGTGAGGCACCACTTTTATAAGGACCCCACACAGTATTAGCTCCACGAACGGTACATAATCTTGCCAAGAAGATCTACAGATAACCAAAAGTAATCACGTTTCCTCGAGGTGTTTAGTTCTTTCCATTTGTTTTCGCAAAAATGCCATAAGTAAAAGCAAAAGTACCTGCTGTTTTTGTTGTTTTAATTGTAGACCACATTAGAAGAGAAATAAATTCTGCTCAGCTTTAATAGTACATAGAAAGTGGAAACACGTATCATCATCCTCATCATGATAATGACTACGCAACACATGGTTGGGGTTAAAAAACAAAAAACAATTCAACATAATCTTTGTCACTTTCTGGATTCAAACCTCATCATCCTTCATGGCAGTCAGTGACTAATATAATCATATCGCTCCTCCAGCCTCCTAATACCGCAACAATCTTTACTTTATTGCCTCAGTTGCAGGACTGTGGTCACATAACATTTACATGTGTGTAACTTTCACGCCCAGGCAGGCCAAAGCGTGACTATTTTACGCTTTGCCATGATACTGGGTTGCAACTATTACAGATACAGATACCGATACAATATTTGTCACAATGGTCCATACTGCGGCGATGAAATGATAGTGAAGACATCGACTAAATTCCTGAACATGATTGTCTCTCGATGTTCACTGAAAGGTGCAGCACAATGACTTGCAGAATCCTTTGTGGCAAAGTCAGAAGATAAAGTGTCTTTTCTCTGACTCAGACATTAAAGTCTTCCTTCTGTGCCCTTATTACAGTTAGTCAAATTGCTTTTCTCTCCCCTGGCTTTGCTATTAAAACAAAGGCAAACAGGCCAGTCCGCATGCATGGACGGCAGTGCCAAAAAGTCAAAGCTACTTCTTTTATAGAAAAAGTTGTAATAAATGACCTGGCGTTTTGGACATTTTGTGCTGTGTCATGTTCGGTCTGTACTCATCAAATTCTTTAGAAATCCTAAAAGACTTTAAAAAAAAAAGAATGCGTTTCTGCACAGTTGCCATGTTAGAACTAGCCTTTATTCATGTGATTTTCATGTGATGAAGAGACCGAATTTGATCTTTTTCAAATTCCCAGTTATTTGTATTCATTGGTCACGAGCACTGCAACCCTTTGAGCTGTAGTCATTTCACACAGGCAACATGATCCAAATGTTAATTTCAAGTCATCACCAGATACAATATGATACCTGATGTAATCACCCAACCGGTTGACTTTCTGCTGTAATCATTACCTGCAAGTTTAGTGTTTAATTTTTCTAGAGATATCAAATAGCCCCAGGGGATTCTCCCCAATCTCTGTTTTCTGCTTCTCCTTTTTTTTTGGAGGCTAAACAGGTTTTAATTTCCAGCCAGACACAACCTAAGGCTACTGTTGTTTTTATGCTTGTACGCAAAACAGAAACATATCCCCCCCATGAAAAACAAAAATAAAGAGAAAATGTGCAAGTTGGTGCAACAGCCGCGCTTTTGGATAATGATGTACAATTGGTGGTGCTAACTGTTCAAAAGCAAGATTGAAATCTTCAATCAGATGTGTAGGAAAAGGATGGGTGGTGATGGTTGATCTCCAAAACTCAACTGCAAAGGTTTTATTGCACTTGGGATGTGGACTCGTATCCATCATGCAATACAATCAGGGAGGGCTAAGACAGGTCCCAAATTCATTCTGCAGCATGACAACAACTCGTCACATATTAAAGTCATAATGAACTTTCTATGACTCCCAAAGAGCCCCGATCTCAACATTATTGAGTCTGTCTGGGATTAAATGAAGAGACAGAAGATACTGAGTCAAACAAAAGAGTTTGGCAAATTCTCCAAGATGTTTGGAACAAACTACCTGCCAAGTATCATTAAAAACCGAGAAGCAAAACAAGTGAGAATTGGTGCTGTTTTACACAGAGTGGAAAGTAACTAAGTATGTACTCAGAGGGAAATATTGTACGACACTGCATTTATTTGACAGCTTTAGTTTTTTTTCGGATAAAGACTTGACCCAATAGATAATATAAGAAGCTTTTGAAATTAAACCTAAACCTTGGTTTCAAACCTTTTTGACCTCTGACATTTTACAAAAAGTGTTTAGTGTGGGCAACATTCCAGATGTCTGAGTTATTAAAAGCTCCATCAAATAGGGATTTTCCCCTCTAAACTTCTCATATGGTTTCATTAAATTTACAGTAATATTAATTCAAACTACAGCTCCAGCAGCTACAACAGTAACATGCCGTTTAGGTACTGAACTGATAATAATCTTATGATGTCATATTATATACTAATGGAACAGTCAGAGAGACCGGACCAGTACTTTAATGCTTTAACTACATTTTGCTGCTAGTATTAATTGGCTTTTTCATTGAGGACTTAATATTCTTTTTAGATTGCTGTAAAAGTTGTGCTTTTTAAGTCAAGGACCTGAATACAACTTAAAACCACTGTTTTAAAGGTAAAGAATTATGGGCCAGCAGAAAGTAGAAAAGAAAATGAGGATTCTTGAAAATGTCGGCTGCAGGTCGTGTTCAAACGCGGGGCCTATTTACTGTAGGTATACGTGCGCGGCGGTGGATGCAGTGTGCGCAGAAGGCGCGTCACCACCCCTGACGCGCGCGACGTTAATTGCTTGTTCCGGCGTTGAAGTTTGACTCCTCTAATTAACTGTTTACGTCGCCGCTGCGCACATCAGCCGACGAAACAGCGAAACGACGGAAGAACTGACATGAAGCCGTAAAACACGTCCAGTTGGGAATATTATTCAACCCGGAAAAAAAAAAAAAAAAAAAAAAAACGCGAAAGTAAGTTTACGGGCGGACGACTGGACCCGTGGAGGGAAAACCACGTCACGGCGACAACTCCAGCGGGAAACGATCCGAAACGGACGTAAACCGAGTCGCCGGGTATGACGTTCAGCAGAAGGACCTTCATTTAAAAAAAAAAAAAAAAAAAAAAAAAAAATAGGGTGAGTAAAATATCCCTCCCTCTGTTGCTGATGGTCTGCGTTTGGCTTCGTGTTTGGTCTGTTTCTTGCAACTTGCGGTGAGGCGCCGGTAGGAAACTTTCAAGACATATTTAGGGGACTTGTTGCCTCCGCTGTCGTAAGAAATTGGGACATTTACAACATTTTGAGGGGCACTTTAAAAAACAACAACAACAACAAAAAACCCCAGTAGACTAATTAGCTCTTAAATTGTTATTTTAATGTAAAATGATCCCAGATTAAAATGCATTACAGTAATCACCAACTTCTGCCTACGGAAGTAAATGAAACGCGAACCACTACCGTGACGGAAGAAAAGTATATACCATCTGCATGTGAGAGAGAGAAAAAAAAAGAAGGGAGACAACTCTTAATTATGGACGCTTTGATTTAGCTCATAATGATGTATAAGGAACTGAAAAACGTCATCACTGCAGATGGCCTCTTCTCCAGGTATGTGTAGTTTGAATTACAGTCTTCGGGGAGGTGGGGGCCTTTTGCCCGTTTTATGGTATCCTGATATTTCTTGGGGTCTTTTTGTCGTTTGCTCCCCTTCATTTTTATTTTTTTATTTTTTATTTTTTTTTTTTTAATGCTGGCAAGTTGTAATGTTTGCATGGACGTTTTAAATTGTGAATGTGCTTTTGTTGCACGGTAAACACGGTGGATGCGGCTCCTCCTGTGTGATTGGTTGTTGTTTGGAGACCACGTGGGGGGTCTGGTTGTGGTCTGGTTGGGTTTTGGGTCGAGGTGTAAAGTGTAAGTTAGCTGTAAAGAGGCATTTTTATTTTTATTTTTTTTTTTTTTGCCTGGTAAGCATATCTGTGATACTTGCACTGATACCTAGATTTGACGTGAAGGTTTAGATTTAAATGTTACGGGAATGAATCTTGCATTTTCCATCTGAGTTTTTCTATCTGTTCAGAGACAAATGATCACTGGCACGATTGACAAGTGGCTTACTTGGCACTTGTAGTACATTAGTAGTGGCTTTAGTTCTGTGCTAAACAACGGTCGGTAGTTATTCACTCAAACCTTTATTCATTTATGAGGAATACACCGAGGGTAGTTTTAATTTTGATTGACACTGAGGTTACAATTTGGCAGCAAGCTAAAACATAATTGAACAATAAAACCTAATACACAACAGAAAAATCGCAGTAAACTTAATTAAAAGAAGATACAGACAAAACACAAATAAAATCAGTTACAAATTGAGGCAGGGAGGTTTGTAATGTTTTGTGGAATATCCACAAGAAGGTAGGAAATCGATTTTTAGAGCACGCTCAGACAAAGTAACTTCATTTACTGGCTGACGGACAGGGGCATACATATTTTTGATATATTAACAATTTACACAATGGGTATGTGGCAGGAGATTAAGATAATAAAAAAATAAAAAAATGGAAGTGCTGGTACTTTAACATGTTTTTCAAATTAATTTGGAGATTGCAAAATAATGGATTCGGTGTCAAAACAAATGACTCACAAACAAAATTGCCAGCTTGGTGCTTGTTGTGTCGGGCTTTGTGGTTTTTACACCTCCCGATGCTGTTTTTCCAACCAATTAGCAACATCTAGAGAGCAGTGTCAAAACGTAATGTGCTCTCCGGTAACTGTAAAAGGAAAAAACAACAACAAAAAAAAACCCTGTTCATATAAACCTGTGCCTAACTTTGCTCCAGGTCTGATCATTACCGAGTGTCTGCTGAAAGGCAGACAGACAGCCGAGTGGGTGTTAATGAGCTCATGTGTCAGGTGACCATCTATAGTCTGTTCACACATGGATCAGCTCACAGTAACTTGCTCAGATGGTAGTGTGGGTCTTTTAAAAAAAAAAAAAAAAATTATACAAGCATCGTGTGGCATCGTATCCTGAGTTTTGCTCATTGTGTACTGAATCTCACCGCTCTATTGTCGTTGTCTTCACCTCTAATTGATGTCATTATCTTCCCTTTTGCTGTTGACCTCCATTGATACACTGAAGGAGTATAACGGTAAATGGCCAAAGTGTTTTGACGGTAGAGGGTCGGGGATGAGGGCCCCGATTACTTTCTCTTCTTGCTATAGCGTTTTAATGTTGTTATATTACCCATCTTACCACAAAAATCTCAGCACACATTTGCTTCTTACCTTTTGCTGTATTTTATATTCCTTCTTTATCTCCTTTGTAATTTCCAGGACAAAAAAAAAAAAAAAAAATCTTCGTGAGTACCTGTGATTATCTTTATAAAGCCATTTAAAAATATATACATATATATATATATATATAATGGATAGTAGTCTTTGCTGACAATCGGGTGTGTATTTGAATGTCCAGCTTATCATTCCTGCAGTCCAGTTATTATGTTCTCAAGGACAACGGCTCCTTCAAGGATGCTATTATCCTTCCACATACAATGAAGTCACAGCAGCAGCAACATGAATGCGAATGGCAATAACCCAGAATGACAAAGGAAACTCAATTAAGGTATAAGTGGATCAGCAACACATTTTTATATGCTGAAACACATTCGGATGTGAAATTGCTGATGAGGAAATGCTTGCTGTGTAGACATTCGTTCAATAAATGTTCCATTGTTTTTTTTTAATTAAATTGAATTAATTAAAACATTGGATTTGCTCGACACAAAATGCATAATATAAAAAAAAATACCCTTTGAGACACTGTAAATGGTGTCGGCTCGAGTAAACACAATCCGTTTCCGATATTTTTTTTTTTTTTTTTTGCTTCAGATATGACATCACATGAAACGGTCCCTCCAGGACTGTTTTAGAAAGCTCTCGGATCGTCTACCTCCTGTAGTTTAAATCACCAGCGCGGTCTGCGTTTTCTAAATATAGCAACGGATCAATTAAATGCATTTTTGCCTCGGAGACGATGACCTTGAACAATAATTGTCCGGCTTTTGTTTGAGTCGCACGTCACCTTCGAGCTGCCATGGCCTATCAGCGCGCTCCCGTCGTGGCGGGGCACCGGAGGGGTCTTCCTTCCGGCCGCCTCGACGCGTTTGGGGGGGGGAGGGAGGGGGTAATGAATCGCAGGGGAGCCGAAAGAGAAGGAAACGTTCGCAGGCTGCACGCGCCCGAGGAGCGTCCCCGTGCCGCTCCGCTCGGACGCCCGCGAGCGGCCCGTCGAGCCCGCCCCCCCCTCCCCCCCCCCCCACGTTCATGGCCCCCGGCGACCCGTCACCTCCGATCAGCCGCCCCGGTTAACGTCTCAAACTAGATTACGGTCAGCAGCCGACGGCCACCGCGCATTGTTCCCCACGCCACCCGGCATCGGCTCGGAGCGCCGACGCGGATCACTGGCGCGTGCGCGCGCGCGCGTCCGCCGATGGGCCGCGCCGGGCGGCCATTTCTTCCGCTCGCCTTCGGTCTGACCAGAAACCGCCGTGAAAAGACGCAGCTCGTTTCCCCACACGCCGTCGTCAGCGAGAATCGAACGGCTTCTCCCGCCAACTCGTCGGACGGTAACGGAGGAACAGTCGGCGAGTCGGGTACGATTACGTCCCGAAACGGACGGAGAACCCAGAGGCCAGCAGAGACCATGATTTCTGCTGTTAATGGTGACCGACGCTCCCCGGTTCTAAAAACCACACGAGAATTTAACGCGGTAGGACGCGACATCTCATCCATGCAGAGCGATTCACCGGAAAACCTCGACTGTGTCCCCGATTGGATTAATTGCCTCCCGAGATGTCCCCTCCCCTCCCCCTGCAAATAATCGGGTCGCAGGAAGGGCCCAGAATAAGACATTTGCTATCAGGGAATCATAATCCTCGGCCACAGATGTATTTTAAAACACATCTGTGACGTCATCGGCTGTAATTCAGAAAGTATTTACCTTT